>NC_135822.1:70913435-71128565 GCF_964213995.1 Mustelus asterias
GCAGGGACTTGGAATCTTCCTGTCTGTCAGTGGTGGAGGGGGTCAAAGTGACTTCCCAGGAGTGAAATCAGACTCAAAGCGAGAAAGACTGAAAGTAGAAATGTTTGAAATCCTGTCTGGTAAATAATCCACTCAGCTTTGAGCACTCTCTGACAGTCCCTGAAGGTCGGGGCAGCTCCCCTCGGGAGAGGTTCTGAACCTGGTTTTCCACTTCTGCTGGTCCCAACTCCAGATTCTGGAGTCCTCCTGTTCCCTGAGGCCTCCTGTTCCCCTGGATAATGGAGCCAGTCCAGCAATACGGAATGCCAGGATTGTCCCAGTGCAGAAGGAGGCCATTCAGCCCGTCGTGACGGCACTGGCTCCTCCTCTTGGTGCCATTCTCCCCCCTTCTCCCCCTGACCCTACACATTCTTCCCTATCAGATCACCGTCTGATTCCCTTGTGAAAGCTTGGATTGAAGCTGCCTCCACCGCACTCTCAGACAGAGCATTCCAAACCCTAACCACTCGCTGTGTAAAAACAGGTCACCCTTCCATCTTTCACCAATTATTTTAAATCTGTGTCCTCTCGTTCTCGATGCTTCCAGGAGTGGGAATGGTCTTTCCCTGTCTGCTCTGTCCAGCCCCCTCATGATTTTGAACATCTCTAACAAATCTCCTCTTAGCCTTCTACCACGGGGCGGCACGGTGGTTAGCACCGCTGCCTCACAGTGCCAGGGGCCCGGGTTCGATTCCCGGCTCGGGTCACTGTCTGTGTGGAGTCTGCACATTCCCCCCTGTGTCTGCGTGGGTTTCCTCCGGGTGCTCCGGTTTCCTCCCACAGTCTGAAAGACATGCTGGTTAGGGGGATTGGGTATGCTAAATTCTCCCTCAGTGTACCCGAACAGGCGCCGGAGTGTGGCGATGAGGGGATCTTCATAGGGACTCCATTGCAGTGTTAATGTATTTGATTTGATTTATTATTGTCACATGCATTAACATACAGTGAAAAGTATTGTTTCTTGCGCACTATACAGATAAAGCATACCGTTCATAGAGAAGGAAATGAGAGAGTGCAGAATGAAGTGTTACAGTCATAGCTAGGGCGTAGAGAAAGATCAACTTAATGCAAGGTAAGTCCATTCAGAAGTCTGACAGCAGCAGGGAAGAAGCTGTTCTTGAATCGGTTGGTACGTGACCTCAGACTTTTGTATCTTTTTCCCGACAGAAGAAGGTGGAAGAGAGAATGTTCCTGCCTAAAGTAAAAATAACGTTTATTTATTAGTCACAAGTAGGCTTACATTGACACTGCAATGAAGTTACTGCGAAAGTCCCCTTGTACTAGTACTTGTGACACAAATAAATAAACTTTAAAACCCTTCCTTCCTGCAGGGGGAAACATATTCTTTGGGGATTCCCCCCTTGTCTGGTACCCCTCAGATCACACACTGCACCCCTCCACCCACCCCCTCTACCCCCCCCCCCCCCCTCCACCCCAGCCCCCATCCCAGTGATTAGTCTGTCTCTGAACTGCTCCTAGCATTTCTAGATCCTTCCTTCACAGCAGATGACATCAAGATTGGTGGCATAGTGGACTGTGAAGAAGGTTATCTAGGATTGCAACAGGATCTTAATCAATTGGGCCAGTGGGCTGACAAATGGCAGATGGAGTTTAATTTAGATAAATGCGAGGTGATTCAATTTGGTAGATGAACCAGGGCAGGACTTACTCAGTTAATGGTAGGGCATTGGGAAGAGTTATAGAACAAAGAGATCTAGGGGTACAGGTTCATAGCTCCTTGAAAGTGGAGTCACAGGTGGACAGAGTGGTGAAGAAGGCATTCGGCATGCTTGGTTTCATCGGTCAGAACATTGAACAGAGGAGCTGGGACGTCTTGTTGAAGTTGTACAAGACATTGGTAAGGCCACACTTGGAATACTGTGTACAGTTCCGGTCACCCTATTATAGAAAGGATATTATTAAACTAGAAAGAGTGCAGAAAAGATTTACTAGGATGCTACCAGGACTTGATGGATTGAGTTATAAGGAGAGGCTGAATAGACTGAGACTTTTTTCTCTGGAGCGTAGGAGGCTGAGGGGTGATCTTATAGAGGTCTATAAAATAATGAGGGACACAGATCAGCTAGATAGTCAATATCTTTTCCCAAAGGTAGGGGAGTCTAAAACTAGAGGGCATAGGTTTAAGGTGAGAGGGGAGAGATACAAAAGTATCCAGAGGGGCAATTTTTTCACACAGAGGGTGGTGAGTGTCTGGAACAAGCTGCCAGAGGTAGTAGTAGAGGCGGGTACAATTTTATCTTTTAAAAAGCATTTAGACAGTTACATGGGTAAGATGGGTATCGAGGGATATGGGCCAAATGTGGGCAATTGGGACCAGCTTCGAGGTTTAAAAAGAAAGGGCGGCATGGACAAGTTGGGCCGAAGGGCCTGTTTCCATGCTGTAAACCTCTATGACTCATTCCCGAGCCCCGTTGCTGTCTCGTTCCGGATTTCCTCAGCCAACCACCCACCCCCCCAGCGTTCCCGATCTGTCTAGCTCTCTCTCTCTCTCCGTCTCCAGAATCTTCCCCCACCCGTTAACCCTTTAGGAACCACCGGTCGGCACACACGATCCCAGCAGCACTCCCCCTTTGTCAAGCTGAGCGATTTTTGCCGATCGCCCCACAGCCCAGTTACAAAGAGCGGCAGCCTGTGTAACAGATCTCGGGCGTATTTCATAATCGAATCATTCTTGCAATGAAAGAACATTGTCTTTTTCCACATTAATGCATTGCCGGGGTGCTGGAGGATAGGGAGCATGGCTGGGTAACTTTAAACTTATAAATAGATTGTTTGTTTGCGGGAAGCTATGTGACTTGCAATTCTTCAAAACCCCCTCAGATTCTCAAACTTCCTCCTCCAATAATTCTTTAGATGAAAAATGTAAAAGGAAGTTTGGCATGTGAGGGGCAGGGTTTTTAACACAGAGAGGGGTGGGTGCCTGGAATGCGCTGCCAGGAACGGTGCTGGAGGCAGATACGTTTAAGGGGCTTTTATAAAAGGGGTGGCACAGTGGGTTAGCACTGCTGCCTCACAGCGCCAGGGACCCAGGTTCGATTCCCGGCCTCGGGTCACTGTCTGTGCGAAATCTGCACCTTCTCCCCGTCTCTGCGTGGGTTTCCTCCGGGTGCTCCGGTTTCCTCCCACAGTCCGAAGGACGTGCTGGTTAGGTGAATTGGCCGTGCTAAATTTTCCCTCCGTGTACCCAAGATGTGTAGGTTCGGGGGATTAGTGCGGTAAAAATACTTGGAGTTACGGGAAACAGGTGAGGGGACGGTTGCCCCCTTAGTGTCAGGGGGATTACATGGGGGTTACAAGGATAGGGTCTGGGTGGGATTGTGGTCAGTGCAGGCTCGATGGGCTGAATGGCCTCCTTCTGCACTGCAGGGATTCTGTGAACTGAGGCGAGGAGAAATTTCTTCACCCAGAGGGTGGTGAATGTGTGGAATTCACTCCCACAGAAAGTAGTTGAGGCCAAAACATTGTGAGATTTCAGGAAGAAATTAGATATAGCTCTTGGGGCTAAAGGGATCGCGGGATATGGGGGGGAAGGGGGGGGGATCAGGATATTGAATTCAATGATCAGCCATGATCGTAATGAATAGTGGAGCAGATTTGAAGGGCCGAATGGCCTCCTCCTGCTTCCAGTTTTGATGTTTGCCATTGGGGACTGTGGCAGGAAGTGAAGAGCCTCTGGTTAGATGTGTCTGAGCAGAAATGAAAGGTTTAGCCCTGGCACGGAAGTGGCTTTGTCCCCAAATGCACCAGCCTATTGACTGAGACATGGGGATCTTTCTAGTTGATTTGTGTGCTTTTGGAAAGCAGCCAATACCATCACGAGGGAGGGCCCTGTGCTTCACAAAGGGGAGGTTAAAAGGTGCACTTTTTATTTTGCAAACTTGAAGGCAGATTATTTGGTGAATTGACACCAGGAAATATTCTGCTGATTCTCTATGCGCCAAGCTGGGTTTGTGGCTTTCCACGTTTCTCATGAGCTGTTGTTTGTGTGGGAGTGTGTGTGGGAGTGTGTGTGGGAGTGTGTGTGGGAGTGTGCGTGTGGGAGTGTGGGAGTGTGCGTGTGGGAGTGTGCGTGTGGGAGTGTGCGTGTGGGAGTGTGCGTGTGGGAGTGTGCGTGTGGGAGTGTGCGTGTGGGAGTGTGCGTGTGGGAGTGTGCGTGTGGGAGTGTGTGTGTGGGAGTGTGTGTGTGGGAGTGTGTGTGGGAGTGTGCGTGTGGGAGTGTGGGAGTGTGCGTGTGGGAGTGTGCGTGTGGGAGTGTGTGTGTGGGAATGTGCGTGTGTGTGTGTGTGGGGGAGTGTGCGTGTGTGTGTGAGTGTGTGTGGGAGTGTGCGTGTGTGTGTGAGTGTGTGTGGGAGTGTGCGTGTGTGTGTGTGTGTGTGTGTGTGTTTGTGTGAGTGTGCGTGTGTGTGTGGGAGTGTGCGTGTGTGTGTGTGGGAGTGTGTGTGTGGGAGTGTGCGTGTGTGTGTGTGTGGGAGTGTGCGTGTGTGTGTGTGTGTGTTTGTGTGAGTGTGGGAATGTGTGTGGGTGTGTGTGTGAGAGAGTGTTTGTGTGTGTGAGAGAGTGTTTGTGTGTGTGAGAGAGTGTGTGTGTGAGAGAGTGTGTGTGGGTGTGTGTGTGAGAGAGTGTATGTGGGTGTGTGTGTTTGTGTATGTGAGAATGTGTGTGGGTGTGTGTGAGAGAGTGTTTGTGTGTGTGAGAGAGTGTGTGTGGGTGTGTGTGTGAGAGAGTGGGTGTGTGTGTTTGTGTATGTGAGTGTGTGTGTGAGTGTGTGTTTGTGTGTGTGTGAGAGTGTGTATGGGTGTGTGTGTATGGGTGGGTGTGTCTGTGCGTGTGTGTGTGTGTCGGAACTTTGGTAATCCTTGTGTGTGTTGTAACATTGTCACTGTAGTTAAATACTGATCTCTCTCTCTCTCTATGACACACCTCCTCATACAAGTTCTGACAACCCACAGCACTATGAGGAAGCAGACACAGAGTTGGATTACTTGCAGAGAGAGCAGTCCCTGAGGTTCTGAGGTGATTTTATATGCTGTTTGTCTGCTGTCTCTCTGACACAGACACCAAGCCACCCAGGAGTATGGTTGGTGCAAAACATTTACTGTGCTTGCTGCTCTGCACTTCTCTCCTCCCCGAGATCGGTAAGCCTTTCCACTCTCTTGCTGAATAGCCTAACTTTGGTCAGAACGATTCCAAGCCAATTCTTGGAGTACTTTGAATATTGAAGGTGAATTATTAACCCTTCGCTTCCCGTGGATTCCCTCCGAGGTTCGACTCCAGTCCGATTTCCATCCAGTGTTTTGACCCACATACCCTGTCCCAGTCTGAGCAGTGAGGGCTATTTGGCTGCAGTGGCATCACAGCCGAGCCTGAACCTGCCTTCAGCTGTCCTCCACACCTGTATGTCCTTAACCGGAGTTGGTGGGGAATGTGGATTCTCCAGTTCTCTCCCCCACCCCCTCTCCCAGGATTTTGGTGTGGTTGTTGTTGCTGACCCATCTAACCAGTCAGCTGATGGCGAGCGGAGCGGGGGGGTCTGGAATGTTCTCCCTGGAAGTGCGGTGGAGACAGGTTAAATCAAGGCGTTCCAGAGGGCACTCGATAATTTACTGGAATAGAAGCAAGGTGCAGGGGTACGGGGAAAAGGCGGGGGAAACGGCACTGAGTCACAATGCTCGTTTGGAGAAACAGTACAGACATGATGGGCCAAATGGCCTCCTTCAGCACTGTAACAATGCTGTGACCCACTGTGTGACCATATCAGCAGCAGCTAAATCATTTTGTACAGTGGATTCTGCCGTTGCTATTCTGTTTTTGTGAGCTTGCTGATTCTATTTAGACTTGATTTGACTTATGATTGTCACATAGAACAAAAGAACAAAGAACAATACAACACAGGAACAGGCCCTTCGGCCCTCCAAGCCCGTGCCGCTCCCTGGTCCATGTCCATGTATTAGTATACAGTGAAAAGTATTGTTTCTTGCGCGGATAAAGCATACCGTACATAGAGAAGGAAAGGAGAGGGTGCAGAATGTAGTGTTACAGTCATAGCTAGGGTGTAGAGAAAGATCAACTGAGTGCGAGATAGGCCCATTCAAAAGTCTGACAGCAGCAGGGAAGAAGCTGTTCTTGAGTCGGCCGGTTTGTAACCTCAGACTTTTGTATCTTTTTCCTGACGGGAGAAGGTGGAAGAGAGGATTGAAATTCGGAAATACTTCCTCCATCAATGAGAGGTATAAGTCTGGAACTTCTCTGCAAATGGCAATTGATGTTAGATCAGTTGTCAATAGTAAAACTGAGATTCATTCAGGGGTGCATGGGGTCCTTAATTATGCTGGCTGCTTTGCCGAGGCAGCGGGAAGTGTAGACAGAGTCAATGGATGGGAGGCTGGTTTGAGTGATGGATTGGGCGACATTCACAACCTTTTGTAGTTCCTTGCGGCCTTGGGCAGAGCAGGAGCCATACCAAGCTGCGATACAACCAGAAAGAATGCTTTCTATGGTGCATCTGTAAAAGTTGGTGAGAGTCGTAGCTGACATGCCAAATTTCCTTCGTCTTCTGAGAAAGTAGAGGCGTTGGTGGACTTTCTTAACTATAGTTTCTGTGGCTGTAGGAGTTGCAGTTGATTGTTACGGTTTTAAGCTTCAGGTTAAAGTGGGAAATGTCTGAGTTGATAGACTGTGTCTTTTGAGCCTTGTCTTGTCGCCGTAAGTATCATCTTGACCCTGCTGCAACTCCCCATCCTTCTCCCTGCAAGTCAAAATGGTGAATTGAGGCCAACGGGGCAATATGGAGACTAAATTTCAGGACATATCCAATCTGGCCTTCGCTGCTGTGGGGACATGGTGGCATAGTGGTTGGCACTGCTGCCTGTCAGTGCCAGGGACACGGGTTTCATCCCCGGCTCAGCTCACTGTACGGAGTCTGCACATTCTCCCCGTGTCTGCGTGGGTTTCCTCCGGGTGCTCCGGTTTCCTCCCACAGTCGGAAAGACGTGCTGGTTAGGGTGCGTTGGCCATGCTAAATTCTCCCTCAGTGTTACCCGAACAGGCGCCGGAGTGTGGCAACCAGGGGATTTTCACAGTAACTTCATTGCAGTGTTAATGTCAGCCTACTTGTGACACTAATTAATCAACTTTATGCGTAAAAGGGTTAATGTTAAATCTGTAAGTAGACAGTTTACATCGTCAGATGCGTAGGTTCGGTGGATTGGCCATGCTAAATTGCCTCTTGGTATCCCAAGATGCATAGGTTAGGTGGATTGGCCGTGTCAAATTGCACCTTAGTGTCCCAAGAAGTGCAGGTGAGGGGGATTAGTGGGGTAAATATGTGGGGTGGTGGGGATAAGGCCTATCGGAGAGTTGGTGCAGAATCGATGGGTCGAATGGCCACCTCCTCCTGCACTGTCAGGATTCTATGGTAAGGGGTGAGGGAGGGGGAAAGGGGGTATATTTCTCCTGTTGCCCCTAACCATTGTTAATGTTCGGGGTATTAAGGCAATGAGTGGTGACTGTCTGCTTGAAGCAGAGAGACACATCAAAGATCCGCATTGACATTTATCTCTCTTGGTTAAAACCCTCTGACCCTCCATTACTGCCAGCGTCCCACATAAGAGACACTGAACAAGGTCATCAAACTCTATCTGAGATAAAGTGATAGCATTGATATACGGGCCTGATCTCAGTGTCACAGTGAGAAGGTGGAACTGACTTCCTTTTACCCAGTTTGCAGTTTTGCAGGGTTTACTTATCTTTGTGTTTCCAATCACAGATTGTGGAGATAAATGTGGCCCAGTGGTTGGCACTGCTGCCTCACAGTGCCAGGGACCCGGGGGTGGCACGGTGGCACAGTGGTTAGCGCTGCTGCCTCACAGTGCCAGGGACCCGGGTTCGATTCCCAGCTTGGGTCACTGTCTGTGTGGAGTCTGCACGTTCTCCCCGTGTCTGCGTGGGTTTCCTCCGGGTGCTCCTGATTCTTTCCACAGTCTGAAAGACGTGCTGGTTAGGGTGCATTGGCCGTGCTAAATTCTCCCTCAGTGTGTACCCGAACAAAGGCCAGAGTGTGGCGACTAGGGGATTGTCACAGTAACTTTATTGCAGTGTTAATGTCAGCCGACTTGTGACACTAATAAATAAACTTTGAAATGTGGTCAAGTCTCGGATGTTAAGATAAATAAAGGCTGCTGATTTTGCAAGTTGTGGAATTGGACATGTTCCAAGATGGAACTGTGAGACCCCGTCCCAGACTCCTCACCCCTCCGTCATTAACCAGACTGTTTCCCTCGCTGGGAGAGAAAGACTGAGTGGGCGAAGGGTTCCCCAGTTCTGGTCCAGCCACCTGATTCAAACGGACTATCCAGGATGTTGCCTGGTCCCAAGGGTGTTGGCTTTGTGGAGAGGTTGAATAAACTAGGATTGTTTTCACTGGAAAGATGGAGGCTGAGGGGAGACCTGATAGAGGTCTACAGAATTATGAGAGGCACAGACAGGATGGATAGTCAGAGGCTTTTCCCCAGGGTGGAAGTGTCAATTACAAGGGGGCACAGGTTCAAGGTGAGTGGGGGAAAGTTTAAGGGAGATGTGCGGGGGATGTTTTTCACGCAGAGAGTGGTGGGTGCCTGGAACGCACTGCCAGAGGAGGTGGTGGAAGCAGGCACATTCGCAACATTTAAGAGGCATCTGGATGGGGACATGAATGGGGAGGGAATAGAGGGGTACGCACCGAGTAAGGGCAGAAAGATTGTCTTTAGTTTAGTTAGGGCATCATGATCTGCACAGCTTGGAGGGCCGAAGGGCCTGTTCCTGTGCTGTACTGCTCTTTGTTCCCCTCCCTTCACCCCCTGGTGTGAATCTGGTGGACGTGTTAACGGGAGTCTGTTGTGTGTTTGCAGTGACCCGTGCGTCCAGACTGACCCATGTGAAAAACTACCAGGTGGTGAAGCCACGGAGATTTCATACAAGGCAGAAGCGAGCGAGCGAGGTACTGTACACGGACCAGGAAGAAGGGTTTACACAGCTGCTCAACACCAGAGTGGCTCCAACCATTCAGATCTTCATCAGTGCTACACTGTGACAGAGAGGGCTCAGAACCAGAGGGACCTTTAACCAGTTAGGAGGGCTGAGGTGTAAAGGTGTATGGGTGGCACGGTGGCACAGTGGTTAGCACTGCTGCCTCACAGCGCCAGGGACCCGGGTTCGATTCCCGGCCTGGGTCACTGTCTGTGCGGAGTCTGCCCATCCTCCGTGGGTTTCCTCCGGGTGCTCAGGTTTCCTCCCACAGTCTGAAAGACGTGCTGGTTAGGTGCATAGACCATGCTAAATTCTCCCTCAGTGTACCCGAACAGGCGCCGGAGTGTGGCGACTGGGGGATTTTCACAGAAACATCATTGCAGTGTTAATGCAGTAATGTGCAGGTTAGGTAGATTGACCATGATAAATTGTCCCTTAGTGTCAGGGGGAGCAGCTAGGGTAAATGCATGGGGTTACGGGGATAAGGCCTGGGTGGGATTGTGGTCGGTGCAGGTTCGGTGGGCCGAATGGCCTCCTTCTGCACTGGAGGATTCTGATTCGATAATGTAAGCCTACATGTGACACCAATAAAATAAACTTAAACTTAAAAGGGTTAATATTCAATCTGTAAGTGGACAGTTTACATCGTTAGTGATGTAGTATCACATGACAACAGATGGTTCTATGTGAATCCTTGTCCACAGTTAGAAGAAAGTCCAATAAAAAGTCAAGTTGCCTCTGGGAGTCTCTATCGCTCTTAATGAGGAATGGTGTGGAGAAGCGGCGTTGGACTGGGGTGGGCACAGTAAGAAGTCTCACAACACCAGATTAAAGCCCAACAGGTTTATTTGGTAGCACGAGCTTTTGGAGCGCCGCTCCTTCATCAGGTGAGTGGGAAGGAATGGGGAATAACCTCATCTCAGTCCCACAACGGTGCTTAGAGAAAGGGGGTTAATAACGAGAGGGATTTCTAATGAGACAGGAGGATGGTGATGGGGAAGGAAGAGTTAACAATCAGAGAGGTCATGAACTGAGTGTAGTTCCGGTTACGAGAGCGAGACAGGCACTTTACAACATTGGGATTGAGTCCTGTCACAGCAGAGAAGAGGAGGGAATGGAGGCAAGGGGATTACAGTAACCCGCAGGCGAGAGGTTTGATGATAAGTAAGTTTGAGCGAGGGCGATTAATTCGTCGCCATTTTGGGTTGATTCTGACACGAGTTTAATTTTGCTATCTGTTTGGTGCCAGGGTCTTTATCCACCTGTTCTTCAGTTCGAGGTCACTGTCGAAGGCAAGGGTCACATTGTCCACCTCGAGAAAAACCAGTAAGTGTCTTGTTGTTTGTGGAGTTATTCCGTTCAGAACCCGCTCGGGATTGGGAGGGGAGCAGATGTTGTAGCCGATCCTTCCTCGCTGTTGGAGGGTCAGTGACACACTGCGCTGTGGAAGACAACACCACATCTCCCTTCACTTCATGGCGATGCAGTCTAGAATGTTCCATCGCACGTTAGTCTCCTCCTCTGAAAGCAATACCCTTTCCTTCCACAGGCAGCTCATTGCAAAGAATTACTCTGAGACGCACTATTTGGACAATGGGACTGAGGTCACCAGCACTCCCCTCTATCTAGTGAGTACAACACTCTCTCCTTAGTCTGTGCTCGATTGAAGGTAAGAGGTAGCTGAGTTCCAGTGGATTTCTAAACAGTAAGATGCACATCCCTCCAACTTCCCTTCCCCAAAGAGCTGGTGAGAAGTCCCATCTCTGTTGCACTGTCACCCTCTCCCAACTCTTTCCCAAACCAAATCTTCAACCTCTTCCCCCCTGTATCAGGCCAAACCACCTGAACCATCTTCACACCCTGCGCCAGTATATTTCCCACTGTGGATTGTCCCCACGGAATGTCCCATTGGCCAAACACAAAATTATGTCAAATCTCTCAGAATTAAATCGGTTAAAATTAAGTCAACTACTCTGGATGCAACACTGTCCAATTCCACAGTGCAGAAGGAGGCCATTCAGCCCATCGAGCTTGCATCGACAACAATCACCATTCAGGCCCTATCCCCATAGCCCCACAAATTTACCCTGCGAATCCCCCTGACACTAAGGGGCAATTTAGCATGGCCTAACCCACACATCTTTGGAGTGTGGGAGGAAACCGGAGCACCCCGGAGGAAACCCACGCAGACACGGGGAGAACATGCAAACTCCACACAGACAAGTGACCCAAGGCCGGAATCGAACCTGGGTCCCTGACGCTGTGAGGCAGCAGTGCTAACCACTGTGCCACCGTGCCGCCCTCTCTCTCCACTTCTCTGCCCCCTTTAGAGATTGTCCTTGAAACATTCCCCTTTGAGCAAGCTTTTGGTCACCTCTTTCCTGCCTCAGTGTCGAGGTTAATCTGATAACACTCTGGATATTTAAGGTCATTGAGGGTGCTATATAAATGCCAGCCAGTGTCGCTTGTTGATGATGATGATGCTGAGATTGTCGGGTTGCTTTCTGTCTCTCGGTCATGTCTATGGCCAAGGCATTGTTGAAAGGAGAACAATGGACTGGCATGAGAGCATTGGAGAAAGAAAGCTTCGTCCGTGAGGTTGTGCGTGTTGATGGCAAGGCCGTCATGTTGTGAGGTGATTAGAAGGAGGCGATGGGAAAGCGATGGCCTCATGGTATTATCACTCGACTATCAACCCAGAAACTCAGCAAATGTTCTGGAGGCCCGGGTTCGAATCCCGCCACGGCAGATGGTGGAATTTGAATTCAATAAAGAATATCTGGAATTGAGAATCTACTGATGACCATGAAACCATTGTCGGGAAAACCCATCTGGTTCACTAGTGTCCTTTAGGGAAGGAAATCTGCCGTCCTTACCCGGTCTGGCCTACATGTGACTCCAGAGCCACAGCCATGTGGTTGACCCTCAACTGCCCTCGGGGAACTAGGGGATGGGCAATAGATGCTGGCCCATCCAGCGACGCCCATGTCCCCCGAATGAGTTAAAAAAACTGGACCCAACATGGCCATTGTCCCTGTAGATTCCCAATACGGGGCAGTGGGAAGGTCTTGCTGACCCCACACGGCCGTCAGAATGGTGACCTCCACGGAGCAGAAAACACAGAAGTAAAAATCTCCTTGGCAAGTTGCCTCAGACGAAATCACGCACAGTAATCCCATGCAGATCTCCTGCCCGACAGGATGTGAATGAACAAGCCGTGTGTTTAACCACAACACGGCAGCTTCGGGACTGCGATCCTTTCATTTCCCTATATTTGGAACTGCATTCAGATTATCATGGTGAGACCTGAAATCATATTCCTTGGATTATTAACCCATGTCCCTGGTTACTCGCCCAGTAACGTGGCCACTGCACCTCCATATCCACAACAATCACAGGTCCCAAACCAAAAGTGGCTTCATACTTCCAGCTCCGTGCCTCTCTCGGGGACTGACTAACTTCAATGATAGAATCATAGAATCCCTACAGTGCAGAAGGAGGCCATTCAGCCCATCTAATCTGGACCCACCACAATCCCACCCCATCCCCATAACCCCATGCATTTACCCTATCTAACCCCCCTAACACTAAGGGGCAATTTGGCAAGGCCAATCCACCTAACCCACACATCTTTCAGACTGCGGGAGGAAACCAGAGCACCCGGAGGAAACCCACGCAGACACGGGGAGAATGTGCAAACTCCACACAGACAGTGACCCAAGCCAGGAATCAAACCCGGGTCCCTGGCGCTGTGAGGCAGCGGTGCCAACCACTGTGCCACCGTGCCGCCCTGATCCTGATCGGTGACGCTTAGAATTTCAAAGCTACATTGGTCTAATTGGAATGAAAATGTTCACTGGGTGACCTCAGCTCAGCCAAGTTGCTGACGTCCATGATTTATGTGCAGCTTGTTCCTTACTGAGTTAGAAAGGGTTAACTAAGGAAGGCCAGTCGGTTTCGTCACGGTGGCACAGTGGTTAGCACTGCTGCCTCACAGCGCCAGGGACCCGGGTTCGATTCCCGGCTCGGGTCACTGTCCATGCGGAGTTTGTATATTTTGATTTGATTTGATTTATTATTGTCACATGTATTAGGATACAGTGAAAAGTATTGTTTCTTGCGCGCTATGCAGACAAAGCATACTGTTCATAGAGAAGGAAAGGGGAGAGTGCGGAATGTAGTGTTACAGTCATAGCTGGGGTGTAGAGAAAGGTCAACTTAATGCAAGGTCGGTCCATTCAAAAGTCTAATGGCAGCAGGGAAGAGTTCTTGAGCCGGTTGGTACGTTCTCCCCATGTCTGCGTGGGTTTCCTGTGGGTGCTCCGGTTTCTCCCACACACCAAAGTTGTGTAGGTGAGGTGGATTGGCCGTGCTAAATTGCCTCTTAGTGTCCCAAGATGTGCAGGTGAGGTGGATTGGCTATGCTAAATTGCCCCTTAGTGTCCAAAGATGTGTTGGTTAGATAGATTAGCCATGGGAAATGCCTGGAATAACGGGGAGAGGGTGAGGGTGATGGGTCTGAGTGATATACCCTTTTGGAGGGTCGGTGAAGACTGGGTGGGCCGAATGGCCTCGCTCTGCACTGTGGGCCTTGGTGCTTGATGGGAAAGCAGTATCGGTTAGTGGGCCTGGGGGTGATGGGTGAACTGGCCTTGGTCTGAGTCACGGAGACAGTGCAGCAGCATTCAGGATCGCTGCAGGTTTACAGGGGGAAGGACAGGGTATGTTCCAGGTGGAACGTGTGTGAGACTGGTTTTGTTGACAGTGAGTACAGGTACATTCCAAGACATGTCGCAACAGGATAGAGAAGCCTGTGTCGAAACCTATGAGGCCCACTCAGCAAAGAAAAACTTTGCCAAAAGCAACAGACACACAATAGTCTCAGAGACACAGCGTGGCCTCACCTCTGTGAAACCTCCCAAGGAACTGTTCTCCATCTCACACTCATTCCTGCCACAATAGTGATCATAATTCCTCCCTCAGTAGGTTCCCAGCAGTGAGAACCCTGTGTACCATTGGGTCCCCTCAGCCTTTTTACTGACGTGTGCCAGATAAAGACCACCATCTCCAATGTTTTCTGTGCCTTCAGTTCCTGCAGCCTGTAAAAGTGTGTATAAAATTGGGAATTGGTGTTTGTATTGTTTCTCCCCCCAGCCACATCATTGATAAGGAAAGCGACATACAAGATATCGCTTTTCTTTCACCCAGAGGGTGGTGGGTGCCTGGAATTCACTGCTCAAGTTGGTGATGGAGACAGAGACCCTAAACTCTTTTACTACACGGTGGCACAGTGGTTAGCACTGCTGCCTCACAGCTCCAGGGACCCGGGTTCGATTCCCGGCTTGGGTCACTGTCTGTGTGGAGTCTGCACGTTCTCCCCACGTCTGCGTGGGTTTCCTCCGGGTGCTCCGGTTTCCTCCCAGACGTGCTGGTTAGGTGCATGGGACGTGCTAAATTCTCCCTCAGTGTACCCAAACAGGCGCCGGAGTGTGGCGACTCGGGGATTTGCACAGTAACTTCATTGCAGTGTTAATGTAAACCTACTGGTGACACGAAAATAAACTTTTAAAACTTTAAACTTTAAAAAAAGTATCTGGATCTGCACCTTAAGTGCGGAAAGCTCCAGGGCGAGGGGCCAGGTGCAGGAAGGTAGGATTAGAAAGGGCACCAGGATGTCTTTGGGCTTGCATGGACAAACTGGGCTGAATGGCCTTCTTCTATGCTGTAACTTTTCTTTGGTTCTTTGTGATCCAACTTCACAATGATAAGGAAATGAAATATCATAGAATCCATATAGTGCAGAAGGAGGCCATTTGGCCCTTCAAGTCTGCACCGTCAACAATCCCACCCAGCCCCTATCCCCATAACCCCACGTATTTACCCTGCTAATCCCCCGACACAATTTAGCATGGCCAATCAATCTAACCCACATGTCTTTGGATTGTGGGAGGAAACCGGAGCCCCCAGAGGAAACCCACGCAGACACGGGGAGAACGTGCAGACTCCACACAGACAGTGACCCAAGCCGGGAATCGAACCCAGGACCCTGGCGCTGTGAGGCAGCAGTGCTGACCACTGTATGTTGCCATTGCTTCATGCAAGCAGGCATAAAGAAAATAACTTGTGTATTTATACATGACCCCAGAATGCCCAAAAGCACCTTACAACCAATGGCGTATTGATGCTGTTGTAATGTGGGGCTTACCACAGCCAATTTGCGCACAAGAAGTTCCAACAAAGCAGGTCACCTACTCAAGATGTTCACCAGGATACCGGGATAATTGTCCTGATATTCTTTGAAGAGTGGGATCTCCCTGCCGCAGAGTACATGGAGCCTTGGTCTAACGTAGTCTCTGAGATAGGACCTTGGACAGAATAGCAGTCTCCCAGTTCTGCAGTCGGCCTGGAGGTTAGCCAGAATGGGACTTGAATCTCGAAATCCTCTTGCTCCTTATTTACTGAACTGCTCCGGACCTGGGCTGAATCCGGAGGAACGGGGATCTAAACGTTGGAAACGTTGAATAGCCTTTGTACAGAGCATTCTGATTCGATGGCTTCTGTAGATCACATGATTCTGACTGCCCAAACGGTTTGAGATTGCCTTGTTGTTAAATGATGATTACCTGGGTGACGTTTATCATTGACAAACACCCTTTCTTTCTCTCCTCCCTCTGTCATGGTCAGGATCATTGCTATTATCACGGTCACATCAAGGGTGATGGAGGTTCCTCGGCCAGCTTCAGTGCTTGCAATGGACTCAGGTAACGTCAAGACAACATCTGCCTCACGGGAACCCGGCCAGTAACTCCTCTGGAGTAGGCCCTGTCTGGTGAACCGAGGGAGTGCATTTAGAACATAAGAGCATAAGAACTAGGAGCAGGAGTAGGCCATCTGGCCCCTCGAGCCTGCTCCACCATTCAATAAGATCATGGCTGATCTTTTTGTGGACTCAGCTCCACTTACCCGCCCGCTCTTAATTCCTTTACTGTTCAAAAATTTATCTTTCTTTGCCTTAAAAACATTCAATGAGGTAGCCTCAACTGCTTCACTGGGCAGGGAATTCCACAGATTCACAACCCTTTGTGTGAAGAAGTTCTTCCTCAACTCAGTCCTAAATCTGCTTCCCTTTATTTTGCGGTCATGTCCTCTAGTTCTAGTTTCACCAGCCAGTGGAAACAACTTCCCTGCTTCTATCTTATCTATTCCCTTAATAATCTTATATGTTTCTATAAGATCCCCCCTCATTCTTCTGAATTCCAATGAGTATAGCCCCAGTCTACTCAGTATCTCCTCATAAGCCAACCCTCTCAACTCCGGAATCAACCTAGTGAATCTCCTCTGCACCCCCTCCAGTGCCAGTATATCCTTTCTCAAGTAAGGAGACCAAAACTGTACACAGTACTCCAGGTGTGGCCTCACCAACACCTTATACAGGTGCAACATAACCTCGCTGTTTTTAAACTCCATCCCTCTAGCAATGAAGGACAAAATTCCATTTAGAGTCATAGAGGTTTACAGCATGGAAACAGGCCCTTTGGCCCAACTTGTCCATGCTGCCCTTTTGTTTTTTAAAACCCCTAAGCTAGTCCCAATTGCCCGCATTTGGCCCATATCCCTCTATACCCATCTTACCCATGTAACTGTCTAAATGCTTTTTAAAAGACAAAATTGTACCCTCCTCTACTACTACCTCTGGCAGCTTGTTCCAGACACTCACCACCCTCTTTGTCACAAAATTGCCCCTCTGGACCCTTTTGTATCTCTCCCCTCTCACCTTAAACCTATGCCCTCTAGTTTTAAAGTCCCCTACTTTTGGGAAAAGATATTGACTATCTAGCTGATCTATGCCCCTCATTATTTTATAGACCTCTATAAAATCAACCCTCAGCCTCCTACGCTCCAGAGAAAAAAGTCCCAGTCTATCCAGCCTCTCCTTATAACTCATTCCATCAAGTTCCGGTAGCATCCTAGTAAATCTTTTCTGCACTCTTTCTAGTTTCATAATATCCTTTCTATAATAGGGTGACCAGAATTGCACACAGTATTCCAAGTGTGGCCTTACCAATGTCTTGTACAACTTCAACAAGACGTCCCAACTCCTGTATTTAATGTTCTGACCAATGAAACCAAGCATGCCGAATGCCTTCTTCAACACTCTGTCCACCTGTGACTCCACTTTCAAGGAGCTATGAACATGTATCCCTAGATTTCTTTGTTCTGTAACTCTCCCCAACGCTCTACCATTAACTGAGTAAGTCCTGCCCTGGTTCAATCTACCAAAATGCATCACCTCGCATTTGTATAAATTAAACTCCATCTGCCATTCGTCAGCCCGCTGGCCCAATTGATCAAGATCCCGTTGCAATTGGAGATAACTTTCTTCACTGTCCACCATGCCACCAATCTTAGTGTCATCTGCAAACTTACTAACCATGCCTCCTATATTCTCATCCAAATCATTAATATAAATGACAAATAACAGTGGACCCAGCACTGATTCCTGAGGCACACCGCTGGTCACAGGCCTCCAGTTTGAAAAACAATTCTCTACAACCACCCTCTGGCTTCTGTCAAGAAGCCAATTTTGTATCCATTTAGATACCTCACCCTGAATCCCGTGAGATTTAACCTTATGCAACAACCTACCATGCGGTACCTTGCCAAAGGGCTTGCTAAAGTCCATGTAGACAACATCAACTGCACTGCCCTCATCTACCTTCTTGGTTACCCCTTCAATAAACTCGATGAAATTTGTGAGACATGATTTTCCACTCACAAAGCCATGCTGACTGTCCCTAATTTGCCTTCTTAATTACCTGCTGCACCTGCAAACCAACTTTTTGTGATTAATATTTGTGGGACATAAGGGCCATTTCGTGTCTGGGGCACAACTTTGCTGGTTTAAGGCTTCCTGGTTGACCTGACGTCTCTCTTCCAGTGGCTACTTCCGCACGAAGGGCCAGAGGTACGTGATGGAACCTCTGAAAGAGTCAGACAGCGATGAGCACGCGCTGTACAAGTATGAGGAGCTTAGGCTGCCATTGAAAACCTGTGGCGTGGTCAACACCTCAGAGGACAGCTCGGAGCCCAGAGTGGAAGAAACCTTCAGCAATGATCGTGAGGTATTTCAAGCAAGTCAGCTGTTTGTCTTGTGTTAACACGAGAGGAGGGAAAGAAAGATTTGCATTTATGTAGCACCTGGCACCTCAGCATATCCCAATGTTCTCTGCAGCCAATGAAATATTTCTGAAGTCTTGTTATTCTTGTAATGTAGGGTATTCAGTGGCCAATTTACGCAGAGGAAGCTCTCCCAATCATCGATGTGCTCACGACTAGATAATGGGTCTTGTCTGAAGGGTAAATACTAGCCAGGGATGCCTCACATGCCTGTCTTCAGAATAGTGGCCAACAGATAGTTCACATCCACCCAACAAAGTGGACAGCAACTTGGGTTAATTTCAGGGAATTGCCTGAAAGACAGCCCGACCAACAGTGAAGCACTCGCTCAGTGCGGCACAGAATTGGTGCTGGTGTATCCGGAGTTCCGTACTGTGCACTGGTTGTAACAGTGGTTAAACAGAAAGTGACGTCAGGAGGGAGAGGAAGGTTGTTATTCTGCGGATGACCCATGATGCAGTAATTGCTGGTTAGCTCACCACACCACCGTTTCATAAACAGGAATAGTTTCCAGTCTCTAACTCATTCCTAGGTACCTGTTATTGTATATATAAAATACTCCGTACCCCTCGATTAGATTCCAGTCTGTAACTCACTCCCGGGTATCTGTTATTCTGTATATAAACCATCCCCCCGAACCCCTCAATTAGATTCCAGTCTGTAACTCACTCCCGGGTATCTGTTATTCTGTATATAAACCATCCCCCCGAACCCCTCAATTAGATTCCAGTCTGTAACTCACTCCCGGGTATCTGTTATTCTATATATAAACCACCCCGAACCCCTCGATTAGATTCCAGTCTGTAACTCACTCCCGGGTATCTGTTATTCTATATATAAACCAACCCGAACCCCTCGATTAGATTCCAGTCTGTAACACACTCCCGGGTATCTGTTATTCTATATATAAACCAACCCGAACCCCTCAATTAGATTCCAGTCTGTAACACACTCCCGGGTATCTGTTATTCTATATATAAACCAACCCGAACCCCTCAATTAGATTCCAGTCTGTAACACACTCCCGGGTATCTGTTATTCTATATATACACCATCCGAATCCCTCGATTAGATTCCAGTCTGTAACTCTCTCCCAGGTATCTGTTATTCTATATATAAACCACCCCGAAGCCCTTGATTAGATTCCAGTCTGTAACTCACTCCCGGGTATCTGCTATTCTATATATAAACCTCCCCGAACCCCTCGATTAGATTCCAGTCTGTAACTCACTCCCAGGTATCTGTTATTCTATGTATAAACCATCTGAACCCCTCGATTAGATTCCAGTCTGTAACTCATTCCGGGGTATCTGTTATTCTATATATAAACCATCTGAACCCCTTGATTAGATTCCAGTCTGTAACACACTCCCGGGTATCTGTTATTCTATATATAAACCAACCTGAACCCCTCGATTAGATTCCAGTCTGTAACTCACTCCCGGGTATCTGCTATTCTATATATAAACCATCCCCCTGAACCCCTCGATTAGATTCCAGTCTGTAACTCACTCCCGGGTATCCAACATCCTTGAAGCAGCTTTCTTGACACTCCGATTGGATCTTGTAGCCTTGGTAAGTGATGGCAATGGGAGTTAATTGGGTTGTGTCCAGTCACTTCTTCTTGTTGTTACAGAGAAGTGATTTCCTGAAGGCCAAGAGGTACATTGAGATGTACGTGGTGGCGGATTACTCTGAGGTGAGTTCAACACACCAAGCGACTGCTGCCTGACTCCCCGTCTATTACTGACCATCCCACTGTGTGGTGCTTGGGACGCTGATCTATCCGAGTGAACCATTATCAGATCATATTTCTACCTGTCCTGGTGGGTAATCTTGACTAAAATCTTTTTAAGGTTTATTTATTCATCACAAGTAGGCTGACATTAACACTGCGATGAAGTTACTGTGAAAATTCCCTAGTCGCCACACTCCTGCACTTGTTCGGGTACACTGAGGGAGAATTCAGCACGGCCAATCCACCTAACCAGCACATTTTTTTGAGTGTGGGAGGAAACCGGAGCACCCGGAGGAAACCCACGCAGACACGGGGGGAGAACGTGCAGGCTCCACACAGACAGTGACCCGAGCCGGGAATCGAACCCAGGTCCCTGGCTCTGTGAGGCAGCAGTGCTAACCACTGTGCTGACAGTGATGCAGACAGTGACTTGATGAGGTAGTTAATCTGAGTGTACAGCACACAAACAGCCCATTCATCTCAACTGCTCCATACTCTACACAGGCTCCCTGTTCCATCTCACCCTATCACCATACTCCCCTTACCTCTCTCACTTGTGTTTACCCAGATTTCCCTTAACTATTCACCTCCAGCATTCGCTCCCTGAGTAGGAGTGACTCGGATCCGAGAGCACAGCCTCAGAGTAAAGTGACAACCCTTTAGAACCGAGATGAGGAGAAATTTCTTCAGCCAGAAGGTGGTGAATCTGTGGAATTAATTGCCACAGAAGGCTGTGGGGGCCAGGTCATTGAGTGTCTTTAAGACAGAGGTAGATAGGTTCTTGATTGGTAAGGGGATCAAAGGTTATGAGGAAAAGGCAGGAGAATGGGGTTGAGAAACTTATCAGCCATGATTGAATGGCGGAGCAGACTCGATGGGCCGAATGGCCTAATTCTGTTCCTAAATAAAGAACAAAGAACAAAGAACAATACAGCACAGGAACAGGCCCTTCGGCCCTCCGAGCCCGCGCCGCTCCCTGGTCCAAACTAGACCATTCTTTTGTATCCCTCCATTCCCACTCCGTTCATGTGGCTGTCTGGATAAGTCTTAAACATTCCCAGTGTGTCCGCCTCCACCACCTTGCCTGGCAGCGCATTCCAGGCCCCCCAACACCCTCTGTGTAAAACATGTCCTTCTGATATCTGTGTTAAACCTCCCCCCCTTCACCTTGAACCTATGACCCCTCGTGAACGTCACCACCGACCTGGGGAAAAGCTTCCCACCGTTCACCCTATCTATGCCTTTCATAATTTTATACACCTCTATTAAGTCTCCCCTCATCCTCCGTCTTTCCAGGGAGAACAACCCCAGTTTACCCAATCTCTCCTCATAACTAAGCCCCTCCATACCAGGCAACATCCTGGTAAACCTCCTCTGCACTCTCTCCAAAGCCTCCACGTCCTTCTGGTAGTGTGGCGACCAGAACTGGACGCAGTATTCCAGATGCGGCCGAACCAACGTTCTATACATCTGCAACATCAGACCCCAACTTTTATTCTCTATGCCCCGTCCTATAAAGGCAAGCATGCCATATGCCTTCTTCACCACCTTCTCCACCTGTGACGTCACCTTCAAGGATCTATGGACTCGCACACCCAGGTCCCTCTGTGTACCTACACCCTTCATGGTTCTGCCATTTATCGTATAGCTCCTCCCTACATTATTTCTATCAAAATGCATCACTTCGCATTTGTCAGGATTGAACTCCATCTGCCATTTCTTTGCCCAAATTTCCAGCCTATCTATATCCTTCTGTAGCTTCTGACAATGCTCCTCACTATCTGCAAGTCCTGCCAATTTTGTGTCGTCTGCAAACTTACTGATCACCCCAGTTACACCTTCTTCCAGATCGTTTATATAAATCACAAACAGCAGAGGTCCCAATACAGAGCCCTGCGGAACACCACTAGTCACAGGCCTCCAGCCGGAAAAAGACCCTTCCACTACCACCCTCTGTCTTCTGTGACCAAGCCAGTTCTCCACCCATCTAGCCACCTCCCCCTTTATCCCATGAGATCCAACCTTTTTCACCAGCCTACCATGAGGGACTTTGTCAAACGCTTTACTAAAGTCCATATAGACGACATCCACGGCCCTTCCCTCGTCAACCATTCTGGTCACTTCTTCAAAAAACTCCACCAGGTTAGTGAGGCATGACCTCCCTCTCACAAAACCATGCTGACTATCGTTAATGAGTTTATTCCTTTCTAAATGCGCATATATCCTATCTCTAAGAATCTTCTCCAACAACTTCCCCACCACGGACGTCAAGCTCACCGGCCTATAATTACCCGGGTTATCCTTCCTACCCTTCTTAAATAACGGGACCACATTAGCTATCCTCCAATCATAATTATGATCCTCCAAATCTTATGATCTAAGCACTCCCAGTGACAGCTAATTCCATGGTCTCAGCACCCTCTAGCCAAAAAAGTTTGTCCCAAATTTCCTGGACTATCTGATATTTGTGGCTCCTCGAGTTGGACCTCCCTGCAGAAGGGGAAGTGATTTTCTCTATCTAGCCTACTATTTTTGATTTGACTTGATTTATTATTGTCACATGTATTAGTATACGGTGAAAAGTTTTGCTTCGTGCAAGAAACAATACTTTTCACTGTATACTAATACATCTGACAATAATAAATCAAATCAAATTAAAACATAAACTGTTCAGATTTCTTTGTGACCACTGCCAACCAGACCAACCCTGAATCTCCCCCAATCCACAGAAGAGACCCCCAGCCTTTCCTGTGAAGTCGTGTCACCTCCTTCCGGGCTAATACTTGTTAATCATCTTTGCACCTTCTCCGGTCCATCAGTCCTTATTGTCGAAATGGAGCTCAGAGCTGTGTATGTGGCCCTATCTGCATCAACAGGGATGAAGTGGAAATGGTCAAGAGCTTCAGGTTTTTAGGTGTCCAGATCACCAACAACCTGTCCTGGTCCCCCCATGCCGACACTATAGTCAAAAAAGCCCACCAACCCCTCTACTTTCACAGAAGACTAAGGAAATTTGGCATGTCCGCTACGACTCTCACCAACTTTTACAGATGCACCATAGAAAGCATTCTTTCTGGTTGTATCACGGCCATGGGGTGGCACAGTGGTTAGCACTGCTGCCTCACAGCGCCAGGGACCAGGGTTCGATTCCCGGCTTGGGTCACTGTCTGTGCGGAGTCTGCATGTTCTCCCCGTGTCTGCGCGGGTTTTCTCCGGGTGCTCCAGTTTCCTCCCACAGTCCGCAAAATGTGCAGGTTAGGTGCATTGGCCAAATTCTCCCTCAATGTACCCAAACAGGTGCCGGAGTGTGGCCACTGGGGGATTTTCGCAGTAACTTCATTGCAGTGTTAATGTCAGACTACTTGTAACTAATAACAATAGGTAAATTAAATAAATAAGCATTAACTTCACTTTAACTTGGTATGGCTCCTGCTCTGTCCAAGACCGCAAGAAACTACAAAGCCCAGTCCATCACGCAAACCAACCTCCCATCCATTGACTCTGTCTACACTTCCTGCTGCCTCAGCAATGCAGCCAGCATAATCAAGGACCCCACGCACCCCAGAAATTCTCTTTTCCACCTTCTTCCATCGAGAAAAAGATACAGAAGTCTGAGGTTACATACCAACTGACTCAAGAACAGCTTCTTCCCTGCTGCCATCAGACTTTTGAATGGACCTACCTCGCATTAAGTTGATCTTTCCCTACACCCTAGCTATGACTGTAACACTACATTCTGCACTCTCTCATTTCCAAACTTGTGTTATCTGATCTCATCTACCCATCAAAATATACCGCCACATGTTTAATTCCAGTGAATTTTCCAGCTGTCTGCTCCTTCTGCCAATCTGCCCAAGTCATTGAAAATTTTGATTTGATTTGATTTATTATTGTCACATGTATTAGTATACAGTGAAAAGTATTGTTTCTTGCGCGCTATACAGACAAAGCATACCGTTCATAGAGAAGGAAAGGAGAGAGTGCAGAATGTAGTGTTACAGTCATAGCTAGGGTATAGAGAAAGATCAACTTAATGCAAGGTAGGTCCATTCAAAAGTCTGACAGCAGCAGGGAAGAAGCTGTTCTTGAGTCGGTTGGTACGTGACCTCAGATTTTTGTTGCTTTTTCTCGACGAAGAAGGTGGAAGAGAGAATTTCCAAGGTGCATGGGGTCCTTAATTATGCTGGCTGCTTTGCCGAGGCAGCGGGAAGTGTTGACAGAGTCAATTGTTGGGAGACTGGTTTGCGTGATGGATTGGGCTACATTCACGACCTTTTGTAGTTCCTTGCGGTCTTGGGCAGAGCAGGAGCCATACCAAGCTGTGATACATAGAACATAGAACATAGAAAGCCACAGCACAAACAGGCCCTTCGGCCCACAAGTTGCGCCGATCACATCCCCACCTCTAGGCCTATCTATAGCCCTCAATCCCATTAAATCCCATGTACTCATCCAGAAGTCTCTTAAAAGACCCCAACGAGTTTGCCTCCACCACCACCGACGTCAGCCGATTCCACTCACCCACCACCCTCTGAGTGAAAAACTTACCCCTGACATCTCCTCTGTACCTACCCCCCAGCACCTTAAACCTGTGTCCTCTCGTAGCAACCATTTCAGCCCTTGGAAATAGCCTCTGGGAGTCTACCCTATCCAGACCTCTCAACATCTTGTAAACCTCTATCAGGTCACCTCTCATCCTTCGTCTCTCCAGGGAGAAGAGACCAAGCTCCCTCAACCTATCCTCATAAGGCATGCCCCCCAATCCAGGCAACATCCTTGTAAATCTCCTCTGCACCCTTTCAATGGCTTCAACATCTTTCCTGTAATGAGGTGACCAGAACTGCGCGCAGTACTCCAAGTGGGGTCTAACCAGGGTCCTATAAAGCTGCAGCATTATCTCCCGACTCCTAAACTCAATCCCTCGATTAATGAAGGCCAGTACGCCGTACGCCTTCTTGACCGCATCCTCCACTTGCGAGGCCGATTTAAGAGTCCTATGGACCCGGACCCCAAGGTCCATAGAAAGAATGCTTTCTATGGTGCATCTGTAAACTGTCTGTGTAATTCCGGGTGCCAATCATTGAGGTAGATCGTGGAAAATGAGAATTCAAGCATTGGTCCCACTGGGAAACCGTTTCCCAAGTAATCAGCCGGAATTCTCCGATCTCGCCCTTGGCTGGGATTCTCCAGTCCCGCTGCAGTGAACAGAGATTTGGCGGAGCGCCACATTCTCCGTCCTTGCTGGCTGTGATGTTGGAGAATCTCCTGAACCCATACTCTCTTTTCTGTTTTTGCAGCAAGTTTGCCACCCAGTCTAACCTTGGTTAACCAGCTGTGTGGTTGGGTAACACATCCTCCTTTTACAGAAAGCACCTGCATTTTTATTTCCCCTTTCCTGGTGTCAGGGCAAACCCCAATAGCGCCGCACAGCCAATGAAATGCCCCTGAAGGGTGGTCACTGCTGTCCTGTGGGAAACATGGCGAGGATGGGTGATAAGCACTGGCCTCGGAAGTATTACCCACATCCCACACAGGAAGTGGAGATCTGAAATCTGCGCCTTCCCCAGACAAAACCAGGAGCAGACTGGCTGAAGGATGGGAAGCCAGGAAGAGCTGCTTTGGTCTTTCCAACAGTTCAATGGGATCTTTCACGTTTGTCAGAGAGGGAAGACCTCAATTTTGTCTCCCATCTGAGGGGCTGCACCTCCGACAGTGCAGCACCCCCTCAGTCCTGCAGTGGACGGTGGTCGCAATGAGAAATTGAGACAGAATCATAAAATCGCTAAAGTGCAGAAGGAGGCCATTCGGCCCATTGAGTCTGCACCGACTCGATGACAGAGCACCCCATCCTGGCAGTAACCCCACGTATTTACCCGTTAATTCCCCCTAACCTGCACATCTTGAGACACTAAAGGGCAATTTAGCATGGCCAATCCACCTAACCTACACATCTTTGGGCACTAAGGGGCAATTTAGCATGGCCAATCCACCTAACCTCCACATCTTTGGACACTAAGGGGCAATTTAGCATGGCCAATCCCCCTAACCTACACATCTTTGGACACTAAGGGGCAATTTAGCATGGCCAATCCCCCTAACCTACACATCTTTGGACACTAAGGGGCAATTTAGCATGGCCAATCCTCCTAACCTATACATCTTTGGATACTAAGGGGCAATTTACCATGACCAATCCACCTAACCAGCACATCTTTCGGATTGTGGGAGGAAACCCACACGGACACGGGGAGAATGTGCAAACTCCACTCTGACAGTGACCCGAGACTGGAATCGAACCCGGGTCCCTGGCGCTGTGAGACAGTAGTGCTAACCCACTGTGCCACTGTGCTGCCCATGGTGGAGCGCTCAGTTTCCCAGATTAAGTACGCTGATTTTGATGTGGCTGTGTGTTCTGTGTCTAATGGCTGCCTCTATCGCTCTGTTTGCCTTTCAGTTCTTGCAGTTCGGTTCGCACGATGCGGTGAAGCAAAGGGTGTTTGAGGCAGTGAATCACGTCAACCTGGTAAGTCATTCTGACACTACCAAACTGCTCCTACTGCTCCCTGACTGACGGAGAGCAACATTCTGCCCCCTGTCCCCCTCCCTCCCCTGCTTTCTATCCTTCCTGCCCCAGGAACTGATCATCCTTTCCCTGAACAATCGCTTCACTCTTCCATCTCAACATGTCCCCGAGCAGCTGCTGTGGGCAGGGTTGAATTTGAACTCATTGATTGGGGAAAGTCCACAGGACCTCCACTCCAATGTTTTGACCAGAGCCTGGAGGGCATTCTCTCTCTCTCTCTCTCTCTCTCGAGTATTCTGATCTGTACCTATCACTCTCCTCATCTCTCCCTCGGATGTGTGTTTTGTTCCGAATCCCAATATGCAAGAGTGTCCCAACTTGAAACACTGGTTTGTCGTGGTGTATATTTGTGTGGGTTAATGTTCGGGACAAGATAGATACAACCCCATGCTGTCTTTGTGTAAACAATTAATAAAGAATATTCATAAAAGTAAATGGAAAGCACTCAACAAGACAAGACTATAATACAAAGTGATACTTCAGAGTATGAATGATTAAGCACACTGTCTCCCTGAGATTACCTTTCATTCCCAAACTATATCCACAGTCCCCTGAACTCACTGAGACATGCTTTTTCCCAAACAATATCTAATTTTGCAACCCTCATCCTTATTTCTTGATGGCATGAGTCAAATCCAGTTCATAGTTACCACACGGTCCAGCCGAGATGACCAGGTTAGATTGGGTTAGATGAACTGCATTTTTCCCAGTAACAAGATTAGCAGGCATCTGGACGGAATCAGGTGTAAATTGCCCTCTTTGTAGAAACAGCTTACCTCGATGACTGGGTCAGTGATGATAGGACTGCATCTTGCAGAGGAGAATATCTACAATCCGCTGTATCTGTAACTCTTGGATAGCTCAGGCTGTCTGAAGGTTTTGGTCTGTTAGTTGGAAGCTCGCCTCTCGAGCTGTCGGATGTACTGGCCTGCCTCCCTCTGAAGGTGCTGGCAATTCTACCATTTTTTGCCTCTTCGATGTTTCATTCTGGAGATTTGGCTGTCTGCATCTCTCAAACTCCTTGACTCTAGAAGTTAGCACGTGTACACCTCCACTAATTTCTCAGTCATCGAGGTAAGCTGAACACCCCAAACCTAGCCGACCACCTTCACTCGTTGACCTGACCAGGTTCAGCCTGAGATTGAGATGTTGCTTGTGCTTTGTTGGAGTTTTAATCAGGCCAGAGAGAGGTTCCATTGCGGAGCTCAGTCCCGGTCCATACCCTTTGTGAATGCGTCGCTGAGGTGTTCCTGTAACCCCGTGTGAGGTGTTCAGATCTCACCCTGAGTTGGGTATCTGTCTGGTCATTCACTGGGAAGGGCAGGAAAGAAATGGGGAATTGCCGCTGCACTGTGCAACCTTCCGAGAGTCGGGCACATCCCGAGGAGAGGACGAGGAGGGACTGGATACAGTGTCTATCTGTGCTGCAACCAGTGTGAAAGTATAACTGACTCTGCGTTCAAATGGGGGAAATATTCCTCACCATGGACGGACAGCACTTGACCGCCCAGTCACATCAGGAAAACTAACTTTCTGAAGCCATTGAGAAAGGAAGAATTTGTATTTCTTAGAATCATAGAATCCCTGGAGTGCAGAAAGAGGCCATTCGGTCCATCGAGTCCGCACCCACAACAATCCCACCCAGGCCCTATCCCCATAACCCCACACATTTACCTTAGCTAGTCCCCCTGACACTAAGGGATAATTTAGCATGGCCAATCCACCTAACCGGCACATTGTTGGACACTAAGGGGCAATTTAACACAGCCAATCAACCTAACCTGCACATCTTTGGAGAAGGCACAGTAAGAAGTCTCACAACACCAGGTTAAAGTCCAACAGGTCCTGATGAAGGGGCAGCGCTCCGAAAGCTCGTGCTACCAAATAAACCTGTTGGACTTTAACCTGGTGTTGTGAGACTTCTTACTGTGCCTATCCCAATCCAACGCCGGCATCACCCACATCATCTTTGGAATGTGGGAGGAAACCAGAGCACCCAGAGGAAACCCACGCAGACATGGGGAGAACGTGCAGCCTCCACACAGACAGTGACCCAAGTCAGGAATCGAACTGGGGTCCCTGGCGCTGTGAGGCAGCAGCGCTAAGACTGCCACCGTGCCGCCCACAATCACAAGACATCTCGAAGCAGTTCACAGCCGATGAAGGGTTTTTGGGATGTAGTTGTTACTGTGATGTAAGTGGCTACAGAGTGAACGACTATGATTTGGTGTATCAATCAAACTCTTAAGTACAAATGTGCAGCCTGTACAATGTACTGGAATGCCACAGAAATTGTTTGCCACTCTGCATGCTAGACCTGCTTGCCTGCCTGGGCCCGTCACACAGAAGGCTCCTGCTGAGATGTTTCCGATTACAGAATGTGTCTGTTAAAGAAGCCTTTGTACTCTTCCTTATGTTAACAGCAGCAAGTAATCATTAACTACTTGTAACTCAATACCAATAAACAGGAAAGGGTACAGGCGGAGAGAGAGCCAGCTGCATCCTAAATCTTAACATATCTCTCGCCAAAACCACACTGACCCTGGGTCAGGGATCCTCTCAGCTCACTGTGCGACTGACACATTAACCCCCAACGTGCCAGACCATTCCACCACAGGCTGTTCTCCGTAACTCGAACTTGCTTCGTCCCTGCCACTTTCTGACAACTTGGCGTGTCAACCTTCTGGGCACCGTGCCAGTGGTGCCGATGGGAAAACCACCGGCGCTGCAGCCAAAGGGGAATGGTGCTGGCTGGGTGGGGCGATGGTCCACGCATTTCCATCCGCAGTGCTGTTCTAACCTTGCTGCTGTTGGGATGGAGGGGAGGGGGTATCGGTCTGCTGTGTAGATTGTGAAGGGGAACACAGGAACATCTCTGGAGCCAGTCAGAACCATCGCCAACACCTTCGCAACATTCCCCACTTCCTGCTGTTTTCTCTATTTAACTTGCTTTATATGATGTGGGTGTCACTGGCTAGAATCATAGAACCAATACAGTGTAGAAGGAGGCCATTCGGCCCATCGAGCCTGCACTGACAACAATCCCACCCGGGCCTTATCCCAATAATCCCACGTGTTTACCCTGCTACTCCCCCTGACACTCGGGGCAATTTAGCATGGCCAATCCACCTAACCTGCACCTGGGAGGAAACCAGAGCACCCGGAGGAAACCCACGCAGACACGGGGAGAACATGCAGACTCCGCAAAGACAGTGACCCGAGGCTGGAATTGAATCCGTGTCCCTGGCGCTGTGAGGCAGCGGCACTAACCATTGTGCCACCGTGCCGCCCTCTCTCTCCACGTCGCTGCCCTCTTTAGAGATTGTCCTTGAAACTTTCCCCCTTTGACCAAGCTTTTGGTCATCTCACACAGACATGGGGAGAACGTGCAGACTCCACACAGACAGTGACCCAAGCTGGGAATCGAACCCAGGTCCCGGGCGCTGTGAGGCAGCAGTGCTAACCCACTGTGCCACCATGCCGCCAGCCTTTCTTATATTCATAGAATCATAGAATCTTACAGTGCAGTAGGAGGCCATTCAGCCCATCGAGTCTGCACCGACTACAATCCCATCCAGGCCCTATCCCCGTAACCCTGTGTATTTACCCCTGCTAATCCCCCTGATACGAAGAGGCAATTTAGCATGGCCAATCCCCCTAACTCACGCGTCTTTGGAGTGTGGGAGGAAACCGGAGGAAACCCACGCAGACACGGGGAGAACGTGCAGACTCCGCACAGACAGTGACCCAAGCTGGGAATCGAACCCGGGTCCCTGGCACTGTGAGGCAGTACTAACCACTGCGCCACCAGCAGTTCTTATACTCCGTGAGTAGGGACCAGACAGCACTATTAGCTCGAAGCATTTCAATTCAACGTTGAAAATACTGATCGCTCTTCTCCTTTTCCACAGCTTTACCAACCTTTAAGAACACACATTGCTCTGATTGGTCTGGAGATCTGGTCAACCGGAGATAAAATATCCGTGGAAAAGGATTCTGGTAAAACTCTGAATAACATTCTGGAGTGGCGGAGAAAACAGCTGCTCCCAAGGAAACAACACGACAACATCCAATTTATTACGTAAGTCTTGTTGTCACCTTGAGGAGCCTCGCTCCCAGATTGATTGCGGGGATGAAAGGGTTGGCATATGAGGAGAGATTAAACAGTTTGGGCTTGTACTCGCTGGAGTTTAGAAAGATGAGAGGGGGATCTGATCGAGGTGTATAAAATTTTAAAAGGGATTGATAAGGTCAATGTAGACCGTGGCACAGTGGTTAGCACTGCTGCCTCACAGCGCCAGGGACCCGGGTTCAATCCCAGGCTCGGGTCACTGTCTGTGTGGAGTTTGCACATTTTCCCTGTGTCTGCGTGGGTTTCCTCCGGGTGCTCCGGTTTCCTCCCACACTCCAAAGATGTGCGCATTAGGTTGATTGGCCGTGCTAAATTAACCCTTGTGTCAGGGGGATAGCAGGGTAAATACTTTTAATTAACTTATTTATTAGTCACAAGTAAGTCACAATTAACACTGCAATGAAGTTACTGTGAAATTCCCCTATGAGAAAAGTTATGAGGGGTTACGGGGATAGGGCCTGGATGGGATTATGGCCGGTGCAGACTCGATGGGTTGAATGGCCTCCTTCTGCACTGTAGGGATTCAATGATTCGATGATTCTATGTTTCCTGATATGGGGCAATCTAGGACAAGAGGTCACAGGGATAGGTCGAGAGGCAGTAGATTTAAAACTGAGATGAGGAGGAACTACTTCTCGCAGAGGGTGGTGAATTTGTGGAACTCGCTGCCCCAGAGCGCGGTGAAGTCTGAATCATTGAATGGTTTCAACAAGGAGATGGATACATCTCGAATAAAGAAACAGGTTCAAGAGATATGGGGAACAGGTGGGGAGGTGGATATGAGACGAGGGGCGAGAAGGCCATGGTCTGATTGAATGGCGGAGCCGGCTCGAATTGCCTACTTCTGCTCCTAATTCCTATGTTCCAATATTTGCTGCCATTGTGAAGGATGATGGCAGTGTTGTGATGTGGACAGGGATGTGTGGCAGCATTGCTGTGACAGTGAACCACTCGTCCCCTTCACCAGGTCCCTGAAAAACCCATGGGAAATGAAAATATGTGACTCTTTTTCAATGAGACGTTAATTAAGCTGTGAAGAAACGCGGGTGACAGATAATATTCTGAGCACTGATAAAGAGAGACCGCTGGATAAAGGGTTTGAGATGGTTTTCGCAGGCAGGCATGTGCAATGCTTTAGTTAGCGTAGGGATGTAAAATGCGGTGAGCCTTTCAAAATTCCATTGAGTTTGGTGGGAATGGAATATCCCGCTGGCAGGGTGGTACGGAAAAGTTGGAGTATGGCTTGAACACAGAACTCTGTGTCTCAGATGCAAGCGTGCGATTGACTGAGCCACAGCTGGCTGACACTCGGAGTCAGTCTGGTCGATCGTGCTGAATCGAGATCAGTACTGGAGCAGAGTGGCCAAGGGTCACCTTGGCTTTGGTGCCTGCTGTATTTGGGGTGTAAATTCTGCCCAATGTTCACCACCCAACTCAAGGGTGAGAAGTCAATCCATTCCCAGTGCTGTCACCTCTCCGCCTCAAGCAAAACCATTTCTGAAAAAACCAATCTGAGAATCCCCACAGTGTAGAAGGAGACCATTCAGCCCATCAACTCAGCCCCGACTCCCCAACAGACTATCTTACCCAGGCACTATCCCTGTAACCCCACAAGTTAACAATGGTAATACATCTAACCTACATGTCTTTGGTGACTAAGGAGCAATTTAGCATGGTCAACATACCTAATCTACACATCTTGGGACACCAAAGAACAATTTAGCATGGCCAGACCACCTGAAGCGTAGGAGGCTGAGGGGTGATCTTATAGAGGTCTATAAAATAATGAGGAGCATAGATCAGCTAGATAGTCAACATCCTTTCCCAAAGGTAGGGGAGTCTAAAACTAGAGGGCATAGGTTTAAGGTGAGAGGGGAGAGATACAAAAGGGTCCAGAGGGGCAATTTTTTCACTCAGAGGGTGGTGAGCATCTGGAACGAGCTGCCAGAGGCAGTAGTCGAGGCGGGTACAATTTTTGTCTTTTAAAAAGCATTTAGACAGTTACGTGGGTAAGATGGATATAGAGGGATATGGGCCAAACGCGGGCAATTGGGACTAGCCTAGAGTCAAGTTGGGTCAAAGGGCCTGTTTCCATGCTGTCAACCTCTATGACTCTATCTTTGGAGTGTGGGAGGAAACTGGAGCACCCGGAGGAAACCCACAGAGACATGGGGAGAACGTGTAAATTCCACACAGACAATGACCCAAGCCAGGAATCGAACCCGGGTCCCTGGCGCTGTGAGGCAGCAGTGCTAACCACTGTGCCGCCATTAAGACCTGTTATTGATGAGACAGTTACTTATTGAGTCAACATACTTGGTGTTTCTCTTTCTCCAGTTACGTGGACTTCACCGGAGACACAATCGGTTTGGCACAAGTGAGTGCAATGTGCACTGGAAGTTCTGGAGCTATCAACCAAGTAGGTTCCACAGTTCATTCTTTTTGTCATGTGACGGAATAGGCAGGGAGTAACTGTTCCAATTCCTGAAAGGGTAGAGGACAGGAGGGCGCACTTTTCAAATAATTACAAAAAGATGTTGTCGGGTCCATTCATTCCTCTGAACAGACATGGGGACTGTACTTGGTACGATTTTTGAAATGAATACCTCTTATTGAACAGAGCTTAAGAAATTTAACTTGACAAAAGCCAAAAAGAGAAAGCAAACTCTGAGGCTGGCTGCGAAGCCAGTCGCTGAGCTGAGTTTGAACAGGATCTTGGAGACCAACTGCATAAACACACACTAAAATCCAAACTATATCTCAACCCTTATCTCGTTATCGTCAGTGTCCTTCCCATGCTGTCTCTGGCTGGCAAACAGGTCTTGCTGCTGCTGTTGTTTGCCTGATGTGTACCCTTCAGGAATGCAGCCAATTTTTAGCTAATCCAGCATGCCTTCTGAGTTTTAAAATGTAGTCAAGTTAGCTTTGTTAGTTAACCCTGACAGTCTAACATGTATTTGCATCAGCAGAAATGTGTTAAATGAAGTCTTTGCGAACAGGGCTAAACATACATAGGATCCCTCAGATGTGAAAGTGGTAGGAGGAAGTACTTTCCTCAGACAGAGAGTGGTTAGGGTTTGGAACACACTGCCTGGGAGTGCGGCAGAGACTGGTTCAATTGATTGAAGCATTCAGAAAGACTGTTATCTGAAAAGGAAGAGTAAGCTGGGTCAGGGGCAGAAGGTGGGAGAATGGAACCTGGTGAATTATTCATTCGGAGAACCAGTGCAGGCACAATGGGTCAAACGGCTTCTTCCTGCACTGTAACTATTCTATGAATAGGCTTAGGAGGGCTGAATGGTCCAATCCAAATCTTATGATTGGTCCTAGCGTCATTCAAAATGAACGAAATAAATTATTTAATCCCAGGCTGTGGTCCTCCTTCGATCATTATGTTGATTGCTGGCCTGAACAGCGAGGTTTGGTCAGGACCTAGTCGATATGTTCCTCAAGCCATCAACAGGGTGGATATGGTGTGCTTTGAGAATGATCCTCTCGCAGTGTGGTTCACCCAGTGTGATCTGTGCATCCTGATGCGTCAAACATTGCGACATTGTTGAGGAACTGACACGCAGGGAATTTCTTACATGGTAAGAAATGAGAAAATGCTGATCTGCAAAGAGACCTGGGTGTCCCCGTCAATAAGTCACTGAAAGCTCACATGCAGCGACAGAGAGCTATGAGGAATGTTAGCCTTTATCACAAGAGGGTTTGAGTACAGGAGTAGTTTGGTCTTGCTTCAATTGTATAGGAGCTTGATTAGACCACTCCGGGAGTACTGTGTACAGTTTTAGTCCCCTTGCCTCAGAAAGGATATTATTGCCAAAGAGGGAACAACAAAGGTTCAGCAGAATTGTTCCGGGGATGGTGGGACTGTCTTATGAAGAGAGATTGCGGAAACTGGGCCTGTATTCTCCAGAGTTCCACATAATGAGAGGAGATCTCATTGAAACCTCCAAAATACTTAAAGGAATAGACAGGGTAGATGCAGGTAAGATGTTTCCCTTGGTTGGGGAGTCCAGAACCAGGGGACACAAGATGGCAGCTCACCACCACCTTCTCAAGGGATGGGCAATAAATGCTGGTCTAGCCAACGACGCCCACATCCTATGAATGAGTAAATAAATAAAACCCTCGTTCACCCTCAGTGCTTGATTTGAGAGTTCCACAACCACAGCCTGCTGCTTTTGATCCACACAACAAAAGTCTGCATTAAAATAGCACCATTAACATGGGTGGCATAGTGGCTTAGTGGTTAGCCCTGCTGTCTCACAGCGCCAGGGAACCCAGGATCAATTCCAGCCTGTCTGTATGAAGCTTGTGGAGTTCTCCTCCCTGTCTGTGTGTATTTCCTCTGGGTGCTCCGGTTTCCTCCCACGCTCCAAAGACATGCGGGTTAGGTGCATTGGCCATGCTAAATTTCTCCTTAGTGCCCAAAGATGTGTAGGTTCATAGGGGATTTTCACAGTAACTTCATTGCAGTGTTAATGGAAGCCTACTTGCGACACCAATAAATAAATACGGTTAGATGGATTAGCTACAGTAATGTGAGGTTGTGGAGATAGGGCTGAGGAGAGGGCCTGGATAAGGTACTCTGTCAGAGAATTGGTCCATACTCAATGGGCTGAGTGGCCTCTTCTGCACTGTAGGGATTCTATGAACATGGCGAAAAATCCCATGGTGCATCACTCGAGAGTGTGACAGACAAAATCTCATACGTGAGTCACGTGATAAGCTCTGATGGCAGATAACCAAGCGTCTAGTCAGAGGGGTAAGATCTAAAGCCGAAAGAGAAGGTAGAAGGGGGTCAGGGAAGGAATGTCAGAGCTCAGGGTCCAGTAAGATGAAGGCATGGGACTAGTGCAAGAGGTCAGTGTTGTAGGAATGCCGAGGCCCCAGAGTGTTATCGAGCGGGAGGGGGTTTCAGAGAAGGGATGAGATATTCAAAATGCAGTCATTGCTGGACAGGGACCAACATAGCCTCCCATCCATTGACTCTGTCTCCACTTCCCGCTGCCTCGGCAAAGCGGCCAGCAGAATTAAGGACCCCATGCACCCCGGGCATTCTTGGATACAAAAGCCTGAGGTTGCGTACCAACTGACTTTTGAATGGACCTACCTTGCATTAAGTTGATCTTTCTCTACACCCCAGCTGTGACTGTAACACCACATTCTGCACTCTCTCATTTCCTTCTCTATGAACGGTATGCTTTGTCTATATAGCGCGCAAGAAACAATACTCCCACTGCATCTCAATACCATGTGACAATAATAAATCAAATCAAATCACAAGTCCGTCAGACCTGGCTCTGATACATGTCAAGGTGCACAGCAACTGATGGGTGAGCTAAGGTTTACCGAGGAGGGAAGTGAGAGAGGATTGAAATTGTGGAGACTGAGTGTAACCAAAGAGAAGGTGAGGGACTCCACAGTGGATGAGCTGGGGTGGCGATGAGGGAGGTGGGTGATACCATCCTTGAGGTGGCCCCACATGACCATGGGCATGGATGTAAGATGGACAGGTGAAGCAGCATGGAGACCGAGTGTATTGTCATTGTTGAACAGGAGCCAGGGTGGGATGTTCCCATCAGCTGGCATTGAACTCTCTGACCTGTTGGACGCAGAGCTCTTACATGGTGAACTTCTTTCTAGGACCACGCGAGTAATGTTCATGGAGTCGCATCGACAATGGCCCACGAGATGGGCCATAACCTGGGTATGAATCACGATGACAGCTCTTGCTTGTGCAGTTCCCAAAACTGCATTATGTCGCCGGTTTTGACGTGAGTGTGATTAATTTCCCTTCCTTGGCGAAGACATATTGAGGTAAAAGATTGTCACTCGGCAACATTGCAAAGGGGTGGGACGGGGGGGGGGGGTTGGATGGAACCTGTGTGTTTACAGCTCTCCGACACTGAACAGCCAGACTCCTTCACACCCGCACTGCCCTATCAACAGAAACCTCTATTCTTCACTGACTGGTGAACAAAAGGCCGCCACAGACAATGGCTGATGAATGGGTGTCATCTTAGTCCAGAGCGAAAGAGTTGGGACAGCTGAACCACCCCTGTTTGGTACAATTCCTTTGCAACACGACCATTGCATTTGGACAGGAATTGATTTATCCCACTGCAGAATCTGGGAATAAGAGGAAAATTTCACCAAATGCTCTGGAAAAGCCCACCCCCTTCAGTGCACCCTTACATCATAGAATCCCTGCAGTGCCATTGAGCCCATCGAGTCTGCCCCGACCACAATCCCACCCAGGTCTTATTCCCGTAACCCCACATATTTACCCTGCTAATCCCCCTGACATTAAGGGCCAATTCAGTACGGCCAATCAACCTAACCCGCACATCTTTTGGAGTGTGGGAGGAAACCGGAGCATCCGGAGGAAACCCACACAGACACGGGGAGAACGTGCAGACTCCACACAGACAGGAACCCGAGGCCGGAATTGAACCCAGGTCCCTGACGCCCTGAGGCAGCAGTGCTAACCACTCTGCCACCCTGCCTGTACATGCCTGTATATCTCCTGCACGGCGGGTGTTTAGTGTTCTTGTACCTGAGTGGACAGTCTTTTACTCTGAGGTGGGGTGGGTAATGTATCCAGCAGATCCTGAATATCCAGCCTGCTCAGATTCCGTCTTCATTGCGTGACCTGGCTGGGGTCCTGTTCACCCTCAGGTTTTTGGGAAGTCCCTGTGGTTTCGAACATGGCTGCCTATCCGAAGCAGAGCGATGGTGGAATGTACAAAGTGCTGGAAAATTCTCAGCAGCATCCGTGCAGACAGAAACACAGTTAACATCTCGAGTCCAAGACGACGACTCTTCAGATCAGATGCTGCTTGGCTCTGCTGAGATCTTCCAGCACTTTCTGTCTTTATTTCAGATTGGCAGCGTCTGCAGTATTTTAATTTGATTTTAGATTTTTCTCCCCATGCGTCCTTGGGATGTGGGTGTCACTCGTTATGCATAGAATCCCTACAGTGCAGAAGGAGGCCATTCGGCCCATCGAGTCTGCACACAATCCCACCCAGGCCCTATCCCCGTATCTCCACATATTTACCCGGCTAATCCCCCCGACACTCGTGTTAATTTATCATGGCCAATCAACCTAACCCGCACATCTTTGGTCTGTGGGAGGAAATCGGAGCACCCGGAGGAAACCCACGCAGAGACACGGGTAGAACGTGCAAACTCCACACAGTGTGATGTTTATTGCCCATCCCTATTTGCCCCTTGAGAAGATGGTGGTGAGCTGCCTTCTTGAACTGCTGCAGTCCCTGGGGGGTAGGTACACCCACAGCGCTGTGAGGGATGGAGTTCCAGGATTTTGACCCAGCCCCAGTGAAGGAATGGCCCGCTATATTTCCAAGTCAGGACGGTGAGTGGCTTGGAGGGGAGCCGTGTTCCCATGTATCTGCTGCCCTTGATCGTAGATAGTAGGATGGTGGGATCCAACTGAAGGTATGAATGGCAGAGTTTGATGGCCTGGTGTAAAGGTAGAGTTGGGAGCAGGATGGCAGTCTGATGGACAGATTCAGGACATAATGGGGAAGTATAATTCTGGAAGGATACAGATCCAACTTTAGCTGCAGGAGTCAACCCATTTGCACAGTTTGTCCTGTGTGTGAATTGTCAGACAGAACAGGAGAGTTGCATTTTCGCCGTGACGACACTTCTTTATTCACTCCTGGGACATGGGCGTCGCTGGCTGGGCCAGCATCTATTGCCCATCCCTCGTCGCCCCAGGGCAGTTGAGAATCAACCACATTGCAGCGGCTCTGGAGTCACATGTAGGCCAGACCGGGTAAGGACGGCAGATTTCCTTCCCTAAAGGACATTAGTGAACCAGATGGGTTTTTCTGACAATGGTTTCATGATCATCAGTAGATTCTTAATTTCAGATATTTTTTATTGAATTCAAATTCCACCATCTGCCGTGGCGGGATTCGAACCCGGGTCGCCAGAACATTAGCTGAGTTTCTGGATTAATAATCTCGTGATAGTACCATTAGGCCATCACCTCACAAATAGTTCATTGACTATGAGGTAGCTTTAGGATATGTTGAGGACGTGTAAGTGCGTGTAGACTATAAATTCTTCCTGTTCTTGTTACAGCCCGACATTACCGTCAGAATTCAGTTCCTGCAGTCACCAGCACTTCCAGAGTTTTGTTGTCACCCATACAGCCTCGTGCCTACGTGACCTTCCCCGCCAAGATGACATTGTGTCAAAGCCACTGTGTGGTAATCACTTCTTGGAGAAAGGGGAAGAGTGTGACTGTGGTGATCCAGAGGTAAGCTCCTCGCTTTAGTTCCCTAACCGAGAGAAACGGTGGTGTAATTTCTCCACCTTCTCCTTTCTCTCTGGGAGGCAGACATTCCATCCTGTCATGTAGCCAGCGCGTACGAGCAATGGTGTTTGACCCTTCCATTGTTCTGATACCCACAGGACTGCCAGAACCCCTGCTGTGACGCTAAGACCTGCCAACTGCATGATGGAGCGCAGTGTGCGGACGGGGCATGTTGTCAGGAATGCAAGGTACCTTCAGTTCCCTTCGTTTCCTTCTTTCTGCTCAACACATTCTCTTGGACTTCCTCAACCTCCCCACAGTCCAGAATCAGGCCATCTACAAAATGCACCCTGCTCCCCCCCCCATCACAATTAGCAAATGCTAAACTAAGTTGGGAGCTCAATAAGGTCGCCTTCATGGGATGATTGACCTAACCTGATGGCAGGCCGCTTGTTCCGTTCTTGGTTGGCACAGTGGCACAGTGGGTTAGCACTGCTGCCTCACAGCGCCAGAGACCTGGGTTCGATTCCCGGCTTGGGTCACTGTCTGTGTGGAGTCTGCACGCTCTCCCCGCGCCTGCGAGGGTTTCCTCCCACACTCCAAAGATGTGTGGGTTAGATGGATTAGCCAGGCTAAATTGCCCCTTGGTGTTAGGGGGATTAGCTGGGTAAATGCATGCGGTTGCAGGGATAGGGCCTGGGTGGGATCGTTGGCGGTGCAGGCTCGATGGGCCGAGTGGCCTCCTGTAGCTATTCTAGGATGGCTGAGAGCTTTCGGCTCACACTCTGGAACTGGAAAGGGTGTGAGACTGGTAACCGATTTCAGGGAGCAGTGTCACGGATTGGGAGTTGCAAACGGTGCTCGTAGTGAAGCGCGCATTCTATGTGCTGATCCATTGTGCACGTTCCCAGATTCCCAATGAAATTCCTCTTGGGAAAAGAACCAGGAAACCCGGTGGGTTATTAGACCCGGAAGCGGATTCTTGTTGTTCGATGACCATTCTCAGTCACTGAAACTTGGGATTCCCATTCAGGTTCTTCTGTGAATACTCTTGCTCAGTTGCGAGCCTATCTCCCTCTCCAACCCCGTCGTGATAACAAGAATCCCCAGGAAAGCCTAGGTATGAGCTGAATGCAACCGGCACAGAAAGAGTTCAGGAACCTGCGTTCTTTTCTTGTTTGTTTAGTTTAAAGCAGCTGGTTCGATGTGTCGGAGACAGAAGGACGATTGCGACCTTGCAGAGAGTTGCGATGGCAAGTCCAGCCAGTGTCCAAGGGACACGTTCCGCCTGAACGGGTCTCCCTGCAGGAGAAATGCAGGTTTCTGTTACAATGGAAAGTGCCCATTTCACCAGGAACAGTGTCTCTCCCTGTGGGGAACAGGTAGGTGACACCCTTGGGAACATGTCATTCTCTCAATGCCTGAATACACCCGGAGTGTGGGCCGCTGCTCAGAGGAACTAGCAGCAGGGCGAGGCTATTCAGCCCACCGAGCCTGCCCCATCATTCACTGAGATCATGGCTGATTTGATTCCGGCCTGACCTCTGTTTCCCTGTCTGCTCCCCATACAGTTCAGAGGGGCAATTAATTGGGGCTATTCTCGAACTCGTTCGAGGCAGATTTCCATGACTGCCGTTAGTCACACCCAGACCTGTTGGTGAAGTCAAAAGCAGAACTTCCCTTTATTTAGAGAGTTTTTAGATTTGATCAGTCTCACAGCTCCTCTCCCACACAGCTCAGTGTCCCAGCCATCCCCCATTTATAAATGCTCAGGTATAACTAATACCATCATCCCAAACAAAACTGAAGACAATGGAAATCAGGGGGAAAAAACTTCTGCTGATTATTGAGTGTCTTTAAGACAGAGATAGATAGGTTCCTGATTAACAAGGGGGTCAGGGGAAAAGGCAGGAGAATGGGGATGAGAAAAATATCAGCCATGATTGAATGGCAGAGCAGGCTCGATGGGCCGAGTGGCCTCATTCTGCTCCTGTGTCTTATGGTTAGAGTCATACCCGGCACAAAGAAAGATGGTTGTGCTTGTTAGAGGTCAATTATCTCAGCTGCAGGAGTTCCTCAGGGTAGTGTCCTCGGCCCAACCATCTTCAGCTGGTTGACCTTCTTTCCATCATAAGGTCAGAAGTGGGGATGTTCGCCGATGATTACACAATGTTCAGCACCATTCGCGATTCCTCAAATACTGAAGCAGTTCATGTTCAAATGCAACAAGATCAGGACAATATCCAGGCTTGGGCTGACAAGTGGCAACTAACATACGCGCCACACAAATGCCAGGCAATGAACTTCTCCAACAAGAGACAGGATCTACAGGCATTTAGAGACACAAGGACTGATTAGGGACAGTCAGCATGGCTTTGTGAGTGGAAAATCATGTCTCACAAATTTGATTGAGTTTTTTGAAGGGGTAACCAAGAAGGTAGATGAGGGCAGTGCAGTTGATGTTGTCTACATGGACTTTAGCAAGGCCTTTGACAAGGTACCGCATGGTAGGTTGTTGCATAAGGTTAAGTCCAGGGTGAGGTATCTAAATGGATAAAAAAACTGGCTTTAACCTGTGCTTAATGCTCCCTCCACTCACATTGTCTGTAGCTTTAAGACCTGGTTGGCTGAAGAGATTCGCACTCTAATCAGTATTCTGTAACTTGATTTTGTGTCTCTGTGCCCTGTGTGAGAGCAGATTTCCACTCCATCTTACGAAGGAGCAGCGCTCCGAAAGCTAATGGCATTTGCTACCAAATAAACCTGTTGGACTTTAACCTGGTGTTGTTAAAACTCTTACTTGATGAAAGAAGCCAGAGGGTGGTTGTAGAGGGTTGTTTTTTCAAACTGGAGACCTGTGACCAGCAGTGTGCCTCAGGGATCAGTGCGAGGTCCACTGTTATTTGTCATTTATATTAATGATTTGGATGAGAATATAGGAGGCATGGTTAGTAAGTTTGCAGATGACACTGAGATTGGTGGCATAGTGGACAGTGAAGAAGGTTATCCCGGATTGCAACGGGATCTTGATCAATTGGGTCAGTGGCTGACAAATGGCAGATGGAGTTTAATTTAGACAAATGCGAGGTGATGCATTTTGGTAGATTGAACCAAGGCAGGACTTATTCAATTAATAGTAGAGTGTTGGGGAGAGTTACAGAGCAAAGAGACCTTGGGGTACATGTTCATAGCTCCTTGAAAGTGGAGTCACAGGTGGACAGAGTGGTGAAGAAGGCATTCAGCATGCTTGGTTTCATTGGTCAGAACATTGAATACAGGAGTTGGGATGTCTTGTTGAAGTTGTACAAGACATTGGTAAGGCCACACTTGGAGTACTGTGTACAGTTCTGGTCACCCTATTATAGAAAGGATATTATTTAACTAGAAAGAGTGCAGAAAAGATTCACTGGGATGTTACTGGGACTTGATGGATTGAGTTATAAGGAGAGGCTGAATAGACTGGGACTTTTTTCTCTGGAGCGTAGAATGCTGTGGGGTGATCTTATAGAGGTCTATAAAATAATGAGGGGCACAGATCAGCTAGAAAGTCAATATCTTTTCCCAAAGGTAGGGGAGTCTAAAACTGGAGGGCATAGGTTTAAGGTGAGAGGGGAGAGATACAAAGGTGTCCAGAGGGGCAATTTTTTCGCACACAGGGTGGTGAGTGTCTGGAACGAGCTGCCAGAGGTAGTCGTAGAGGGGGGGTACAATTTTATCTTTTAAAAAGCGTTTAGACAGTTACATGGGTACGATGAGTATAGAGGAAATGCAGGCAATTGGGACTAGCTTAGGGGTTTAAAAAAATGGGCAGCATGGACAAGTTGGGCCAAGGGGCCTGTTTCCATGCTGTAAACCTCTATGACTCTAAGAGAGAATCTAATCATTGACGCTTGATATTCAACGGTATTACCATGACTGAATCCCCCCCATTATCAACATCCTGGGGGTTACCATTGACCAGAAACTGAATTGGGCTAATCATATAAACACAGTGGCTGCAAGAGCAGGTCAGAGGCTAAACATTCTACAGTTAATAACTAACCTCCTGACTCCCCAAAGCCTGTTCACCATCAAGAAGGACACAAGTCAGGAGTGTGATGGAATTCTCCCCACTTGCCTGGATGGGTGCAGCTCCAACAACATTCAAGAAGCTCGACACCATCCAGGACAAAGCAGTCCTGCTTGATTGGCACCCCATCCGCAAACATTCACCGCCCCCCCCCCCCCCCCCCCCCCACCCCACCCCCACCACCACCACTGATGCACAGTAGCAGCAGTGTGTACTATCTACAAGATGCACTGTCGGAACTCACTAGGGCTCCTTTGGCAGCACCTTCCAAACTCACGACCACTTCCACCTAGAAGGACAAGGGCAGCAGACACATAGGAACACCACCAGCTGGAGGTTCCCCTCCAAGTCACTCACTTTCCTGACTTGGAAATATATCGCCGTTCTTTCACTGGGTCAAAATCCTGAAATTCCCTCCTGAATAGCACTGTGGGTGTACCTACACTACACGGCCTGCAGCGGTTCAAGAAGGAAGCTCCTTCTCAAGGGGCAATTAGGAATGGACAATAAAAGTCATCGACGCCCACGTCCCCAGAATGAATTTTTTTAAATGTTACAACATTTTCCTCATCTCCTGGTTTTGGAAAAAATGAATTGCAACATGAATTACCATGGAAACTAAATGTTACATCAAGGACAGACGTAATGTTCACCAAAAATGGATTGATAATTTCATAAGAATTATGAAATGCAAAGCAAGAATTGTTAAAACGAAATGGGGAAGGAAGTCGCTTGTGAGTAAGGACGGAAGAACTGACCAGCTGAAGTTACAGAGCTTTCGCCGCAACCTCATGTAACCTTACACGGAAATAACATTCTGAAGAGGCTTGACAAGGTCGATGCTGAGCGAGTGCTTCCCCTAACGGCAGAGCCTAGGACCAGGAGTCTGATGATTAGGTTTGGGCCATTTATGGTAGAGGTGGGGAGGAATTTCTTCACTCGGGGGGGATTGGCGGGGGGGGGTGAATCTTTGGAATCCTCTACCCCGGGAGGCTGTGTTCACTCAGTTGTTGAGTACGTTCGTCAAGGAGCCTGATAGACCTCTGGATGGGCCGGTGGATGAAAGAGTGTGGCACGAGTGGAGGTGACACAGAAGAGCAACTGTGGACATGTTGGATGTGAAATAGGCTCAAAGGACCAAATGATCTCCAGTTTCCCACCACTTCCATTCTTGATGTGAATGTAATTCACTTGCACATAGAATAGTACAGCACAGGAACAGGCCCTTCGGCCCATCCTGTTGTGTTGAACATGATGCCAAATTAAACTAATCCCCGCTGCCTGCCCTTGCTCCATATCCCTCTGTTCCTTGCATATTCATGTGCTTATCTAAAAGCCCCTTAAACAACCCGATAGTTACACTACAGTTAGGAAAGCCCACCAACGCCTCTACTTTCTCAGAAGACGAAGGAAATTTGGTATGTCAGCTACGACTCTCACCAACTTTTACAGATGCACCATAGAAAGCATTCTTTCTGGGTGTATCACAGCTTGGTATGGGGCTCCTGCTCTGCCCAAGACCGCAAGAAACTACAAAGAGTTGTGAATGTAGCCCAATCCATCACGCAAACCAGCCTCCCATCCATTGACTCTGTCTACACTTCCCGCTGCCTCTGCAAAGCAGCCAGCATAATTAAGGACCCCACACACCCCGGACATTCTCTCTTCCACCTTCTTCCGTCGGGAAAAAGATACAAAAGTCTGAGGTCACATACCAACCGATTCAAGAGCAGCTTCTTCCCTGCTGCTGTCAGACTTTTGAATGGACCTACCTCACATTAAGTTGATCCTTCTCTACACCCTAGCTATGACTGTAACACTACATTCTGCACCCTCTCCTTTCCTTCTCTATGAACGGTATGTTTTGTCTGTATAGCATGCAAGAAACAATACTTTTCACTGTAAGTTAATACAGGTGACAATAATAAATTAAATCAAATCAAACCTATCGTATCTGCAGCGCATTCCAGACACATCACTTTGTGTGAAAAAACTTACCCCTCACATCTCCTTTGAACTTTCCCCTTCTCACCTTAAGTGCGTGCCCCCTAGTATTAGACATTTCAACTCTGGGAAAAGGATTCTGACTGTCAACCCTATCTATGGCTCTCATAATTTTATAGACTTCTATAGTCTCCCCTCAGCCTCCGCCGATCCAGAGAAAACAACCCTAGTTTGTCCAGCCTCCCCTTATAGCTCATCCCCTCTGATCCAGGCAGCATCCTGGTGAACCTCTTCTGCACCCTTTCCACATCCTGTAATGTCACGACCAGAATTGAACGCGATATTCCCAAGTGCCGACTCACCAAAGTTTTATAAAGCTGCAACATGACACCCTGGCACTCGTACTCAGTGCCCTGACCAATAAAGGCCGGCATACCATACGCCTTCTTTACCACCCTATCTACCTGTGAGGCCACTTTCAGGGAGCTGTGGACTTGAACCCCAAGATCCCTCTCTGCATCAATGCTGTTCGGGGTCAGGTGGTTAAATAAAATTCCGTGTGATCGATGATTCTGATGTAACTCACTGGGTTTTCTGTTGCTGACAGGTGTCCAGTCAGGCCCTGAGTATTGTTACCGACGGAACACGCAGGGTGATCAGTTCAGTTTCTGTCGGAAAACAGGGTCTGGTTACCAAGCCTGCAAAAGTCAGTAAGTATACAGAACCGTCACCTTCTCCATTCCTTCCTCAATTCACTTTACTCCCAACTCGGCTAATTCCAAGCAGTTTAAAACCTCTTCTCTTTCTCTGATGCTCAGTGTCCGTCATCTGAGTTTGAGGTCAGAATTTTACCGCCCTGCCCGCCAAGGAAATCGAAGCGGGCGGGGGGCAGAGTGCGGGGAAGGTCTGTTGACCTCGAGCGAGATTTTTACGGTTTCAGGACGTAAAATCCCCCGGCCCTGAGTTTTTCTCAGTCTGTGAAACCCTTGGTCTGGGATGGATTGAAATCTTTCCCGCCACTCACTTAAATCTGAGTTGCTCATGCTCTCCTGTTCAGCCTCTCCATCTAAGAAACTACATCAACTTCAGTCCGACCAAGCGGTGTTGCCATGGCGAATGCACCAGGGGACAGTTAACTGCCAAGATTTTGTGTAAATTCAAACTGAGTAGGTCAATTCTGGTTATAGAGTCACAGAGGTTTACAGCATGGAAACAGGCCCTTCGGCCCAACCTGTCCATGCCGCCATTTTTTCTTTCACCACTAAGCTAGTCCCACTTGCCTGCGTTTGGCCCAAAGTTGGCCCATGGTTGGTGGAGGCATTGCCATAGGGGGATGGACCCAGGAATGGCTGCCCCCACATCCTCCCCCACCCCACCACTCCCGGTAAGCTTTTTTTTTTAAAAAGGTGAAATGCGTGGTAATGCTCCTTTTGTGGCTATGTGTTTGGACGTCACTTACTGAACAATCCTGATTGCGCTGAGAATCACACTAACAAACAATTTCAGATTATCACTTGGGTTTGCAGTGTGGCCCACTGACACATACTAGAAGCCACACGGGTGCGTATGCACACACGGGACCTTGGCCCTTGCCAACTGAAGGAGCATGTCTGCGCATTGCTCCTTTATCAATAAAACTAAATCATTGGTTGGGGAGGGGGTGGGGGGGGAGGGGGGGGGCAGCTGATTCAATGCCCATGGCAAAGCCTTAACCAATCAGAGTCCACCTGCCAACCAATCAGCCTTCCCTTCTCATGCAGTATAAATTGTTCTGGTCACCCTATTATAGAAAGGATATTATTAAACTAGAAAGAGTGCAGAAAAGATTTACTGGGATGCTACCGGGATTTGATGGTTTGAGTTATAAGGAGAGGCTGGATAGACTGGGACTTTTTTCCTCGGAGCGCAGGAGACGATGGGGTGATCTTATAGAGGTCTATGAAATAATGAGGGGCACAGATCAGTTAGATAGTCAATATCTTTTCCCAAAGGTAGGGGAGTCTAAAACTAGAGGGCATGGGTTTAAGGTGAGAGGGGAGAGATACAAAAGGATCCAAAGGGGCAATTTTTTCCCTCAGAGGGTGGCGAGTGTCTGGAACGAGCTGCCAGAGGTAGTAGTAGAGGCGGGTACAATTTTGTCTTTTAAAAAGCGTTTAGACAGTTACATGGGTAAGATGGGTATAGAGGGATATGGGCCAAACGCAGGCAATTGGGACTCGCTCAATGATTTTAAAAAAAGGGTGGCATGGACAAGTTGGGCTGAAGGGCCTGTTTCCATGCTGTAAACCTCCATGGCTTTAAATTGTTGTTCCCTTTAAATTTGGTACTCTTGTGTATCTGATGAGTGCAAGATGAAAAGCTTCAACAGCAGGTCCTTTTTTTCAGAAATGTGCTAGATAATTGCGAAGAACTATCTCAATTGTGGAATAATTGTCTCTGATTTCTGACATTCTCCTGCCTTCACCTACAGGGATATTATGTGTGGGCAGTTGAACTGCGTTGGTGGGAGTAAACGGCCCCCTTCCGGATCTGCCTCACTCACGTTTGGGTCAGTAATTTGCAAAGTTGTGTTGAACGGAGTAAGAGGATTGGTCCAAAATGGAACAAAGTGTGGAGAGAACAAGGTAATGGAATGAACGTGAAATTCCTCAACCACTCCTGGTTTCTTCTTGATCCAATTATAGAACGTGGCCAGGCTGGTCTTCCCATCAGGCTGTGCTGGCTCATGTTTAGTCCCATGCCCTGTAAATTCCAGCATAGAGAAGGCGATGGCCTGTTGGTATTATCGCTAGACTCTTAATCCAGAAACTCAGCTAATGTTCTGGGGAGCCGGGTTCGAATCCCGCCACGGCAGATGGTGGAATTTCAATTCACTAAAAAATATCTGGAATTAAGAATCCACTGATGATCGTGAAACCATTGTCGGAAAACCCCTTCTGGTTCACTAATGTCCTTTAGGGAAAGAAATCTACCGTCCTTACCCAGTCTGGGCCTACATGTGACTCCAGAGCCACAGCAATGTGGTTGGCTCACAACTGCCCTCCAAGGGCAACTAGGGATGGGCAATAAATGCTGGCCCAGCCGGCAACGCCCATGTCCCATGAATGAATTTTTTTAAAAAATCCATTCAACTTCATGATGATGGGGTGAAAATCAACCTGATTTCAAGTTAAGATTTCCAGATCATCAAAAAATTAAAAATCTCCTCAACTTGTTCCAGTGGCTCGGAAACCTCTTGTCATCTGGTAACTGACTTCACTCACCAGTCACCAGAGGAAGCAGTCGTTCTGGTAAAATATCAACTGCATCGTCTCTCATCCTTCTGGGCTCACAAGAGAAAAGTCCCAGATTGTTCTCAATCAGTGACACAGTCGAAGTGTCCACATGGTCACAGTCTAATTCTTGAGGGAAGTTAGTAGGTTGGCGGGTGCTGGTACGTTCCAGGTTCCATTTCAGAACGAAGAAATATGAAATGACTGTCTTCACTCACTTGTCATTGAAATTAATTCTCAATAAATCTGCCCTCTCTCCAGATGTGTATCGACTCAAAGTGTACTGCTGTTCAACTCACTGACGAATGTTCCAAGAAGTGCCCTGAACATGCGGTGAGCTATTTCTCCGAGTCCTTTTGGTTATCCGCTGAGGAAACTCAACTCTCAAACCTGGCAGCTTCTTCCAGGAAAGGTTCCTAGATTTCTGTTCCCCCCCTGCCCACTTTTCTCTATTCTGGGGTCACCGTGCCAACTGTAAGGTTACTGCTCATGCCCCTACTCATCCAGCCTTGGGCAATGCTTAGCTCTGATTTACTCTTAACTGCCTCGCTCGGTCTACTCTCTTGGTCCTCTGTCTTTGTCTGTCTTTCTCTCTCCCATTCTGCCTCTCCCATTATGTTTCCTTCGCTCACTGTCTCCCCCTCACTCTGTCCCCTTTTTCTGCGTCCCCCTCACTCTGTCCCCTTTCTCTGAGTCCCCCTCACTCTGTCCCCTTTCTCTGCATCCCCCTCACTCTGTCCCCTTTCTCTGCGTCCCCCTCACTCAGTCCCCCCCTCACTCAGTCCCCCCCTCACTCTGTCCCTTTCTCTGCGTCCCCCTCAATCTGTCCCCTTTCTCTGTCTTTCCCTCACTCTGTCCCCTTTCTCTGTCTCCTCCTCAGTCTGTCTCTCCTTGTCTCCCTTTCTCTCTCTCTCCCCCCACCCCCTGTGCTGTCTCCCAGTCTCTCACTGTTTCTCCCTTTCTCTCTATCACCCTCTCTCTCTTTCTCTATCTCAGACTGTCTCTCCCTCTGTTTGTCCCTCTGTTTCCCTCTGGCTCTCATTCTCTCTCCCTTTCTCTCTCTCTATTTCTATCTCTCAGTCTCTCCCTTCAAACACCATTGACAGGTTAACTTTGTGTCCTCACCTTGAGTCAGGGTGCATCTGTTCCTGAGTGCTGTGCCTCCAACATATCTTCCCTTTGACTTGACATTTGTTTTGAATGGACCATTTGGAAAGACAGTAAGTGCCTGGCAGTCTGAGAATGGAAAGTCCCCATCACACAGACTGAAGCACATGGACTGTTTTCCTGTGGTCCACTGTTCCCCACTCAGTGCCTTCTGGTTCTGGGGGCAGGGAGCTCTCTGGAGGGCGGATCCCATGAGTTTGCTACATGTGGGGACAGGATGACCTGCTTTCCATTGAACATTGTGATGTAGATTCAGGAACACCTACTGAACATAATGTTCAGAATTCATTATGTTATCAAAGCACTGATCTCCCTGTTGATATGACCTGGTGAGCCGGGGGAATGTCAGAGAGAGCTTATCCTTACCTTTCTGTTTCGTGTTGATTCCTGCTCGTGTTCTGTTCCCTCTGAACGTTTCCAGAAGCTGATATAAAATCCAGTGCGAGACAGTTTCCCTCCACTCCCATTGTTAAAGTTGTGGACTCTGTACCTGCCCTTAAGTTCCAAGCTCAGCTGTCGATTCCTGGTAAACGCCCTCCAAACCCTGATTCTTAAAAACCAAATCACGGACCATAGAATCCCCACAGCGCAAGGAGGAGGCCATTCAGCCCATTGAATCTGCACCGGCTCTCCAACAGAGGATATCACCCAGACCCTTTCCCATAGCCCCATGTATTTACCCTGCTAATCTCCCCCGAACCTACAGATCTCAAGACACTAAGGGCAATTTAGCATGGCCAATCCACCTGACCTGCATATCTAAAGTTTATTAATTCATGTCACAATTAGGCTTATATTAACATTGCAATGAAGTTACTCTGAAATTCCCCTAGTAGCCACATTCCAGCGTCTGTTTGGGTCAATGCACCTAATCAGCCCGTCTTTAGGACTGTGGGAGGAAACCGGAGCACCCGGAGGAAACCCACGCAGACACGAGGAGAATGTGCAGACTCCGCACAGACAGTGACCCAAGCCGGGAATCGAACCCGGGTCCCTGGCGCTGTGAGGCAGCAGCGCTAACCACTGACCAGACATTATCCAGCCAGTTCAGATCTCGGAATGGGCAGTACCTATCGTACCTGTATTGAAACCAATCATTACAACATTCTTATTAACGGGCTCTGAATTGGAGGTGAGATGTTTATCCAATCCACAACACCGCCGCCCCCACCCTCCCGCCATCACCCCTACAGCCCCCCCTCCCCACACCCCACACCCCCACCCCTGACTTCCAGCTCACTCTTTGAAAATCTCATTGCATTCCGGAGGTGGCACAGTTCAGAGCGCCATTTTAAAATTACATCCTCGCATCTTTTGATTGAAATCCTCAGCCAATGTGTCGAAATATCGAGAATAAACAAGGGGCCCACCGCCCTGCCCCTCAGCTCCCCAGAGAGTGCACAAAACCAGCAGAGAGAGAGATCATGGCGGAAATGGTTTCTTTTCTGTGCCTCTTAGTCATGTGCATGTTGGGTGGCATGGTGGTTGGCACTGCTGCCTCACAGCGCCAGGGACCCGGGTTCGATTCCCGGTTTGGGTCACTGCCTGTGTAGAGTCTGCACATTCTCCCCGTGTCTGCATGGGTTTCCTCCGGGTGCTCCGGTTTCCTCTCACAGTGTGAAAGACGTGTTGGTTAAGTGCTAAATTCTCCCTCAGTGTACCCGAACAGGCGCCGGAGTGTGGCGACTAGGGGGAATTTCACAGTAACTTCATTGCAATGTTAATGTAAGCCTACTTGTGACACTAATAAATAAACTTTTATATTTGGAGATGTTGGAAAAATTGGACTTTAGTAAAGTCAGGTTGTCCCCAGGCCTCACTCCAGCCCCTGGAGTGCTTGTGAAACATGTTCCTGAAATGTCAAGTTGTCTGCTCAAACCTCTAGCAATGTGGACAATGTGAGTTCGCAGGAACCCCTGTGTGCTGTGGTCCGGGCATTTATTTTTATTCATTCATGGGACATGGGCATCGCTGCCTGGGATGGCATTTATTGCCCATCCCTAGTTGCCCCTGTGAGCTGCCTTCTTGAATCGCTGCAGTCCATAGAATTATAGAATCCTTACAGTGCAGAAGGAGGCCATTCAGCCCTTCGAGTCTGCACCAACCACAATCCCACACTGACCCTATCCCCATAACCCCATGTATTTACCCTAGCTAGTCCCTCTGACACTAAGGGGCAATTTAGGATGGCCAATCCACCTAACCTGCTTGTCTTTCGGACTGTGGGAGGAAACCGGAGCACCCGGAGGAAACCCATGCAGACACGGGGAGAATGTGCAAACTCCACACAGACAGTGATCCAAGCCGGGAATCGAACCCGGGTCTCTGCCGCTGTGAGGCAGCAGTGCTAACCACTGTGCCGCCCATGTTCTGTGGGTTGAGCCACAATGTCGTTAGGGAGGGAATTCCAGGATTTTGACCCAGCGGCTGCGAAGGAACGGCTGATATATTTCCAAGTCGGGATGGTGAGTGGCTTGGAGAGGAACTTGCAGGTGGTGGTGTTCCCAGGTATCTGCTGCCCTTGTCCTTCTAGATGGAAGTGGTCGTGGGTTTGGAAGGTGCTGTCTAAGGATCTTTGGTGAGTTGCTGCAGTGCATCTTGTAGATGGTACACACTGCTGCTACTGAGCGTCGGTGGTGGAGGGAGTGGATGTTTGTGGGTGTGGTGCCAATCAAGCGGGGCTGCTTTGTCCTGGATGGTGTCGAGCTTCTTGAGTGCCTCTAACGTATATCTTTGTCTTCACCTTGCAGGTCTGTAATCACCTGGAGGAGTGCCAGTTTGAAGTTGGCTTCCCTCAGTCCAGCATGTTCCCTTCATACGGTACCAACCATCATGGCTTTTCACTCCCTCTGAGAGTCAGCAACCAATCAGAAGCTCAGTTTTCCCCATCCATCTCCCCCCCTGTGGGTGCAGGGGGGGGTGGTGGGGGAGCGGTGGGGGAGGGGGGGGGAGCGGGGGAGCTGTGGGGGAGGGGGGGGGAGCGGGGGAGCAGGGGGGGGGGACCAGTTTTGCTGCCCCACGCTGGAGAACCCCGCAAAACATCCAATCCGAGACTGAGCAAAGGTCAGCAGTTTGGCTGTGGGAGGCATCACATCTCCCCTCCTGCCCTGTCCTGACCCTGTGGGGACAATAGGGGCTGGATCTTTCGACATGTAACTTGAACACAATTGGGTATGGGGGTGGCAGGGCAAAAACAGGAGATGCTGGAAAATCTCAGCGGGTCTGACAGCACCTGTGGGGAGAGAGAATAGAGCCAATGTTTCCAGTCTGGATGACCCTTCGTCAGAGCTGATTCCAGCAGTTGCAGGATTTTGCTTTTATCTCATGGGTATTGGGAGGGGTCCTGGCTTAAATTCTTTTCCCCCCCTCATTCCAAGGGTGGGTGCAAAGAACCTGTGATTCTCGCTCATTTTAATGTGTCCTTTGGATATCACTGGTGCTTTCCAACATGTGGATAACTGTTCAAGTAAAGCATAGAATCATAGAATCCCTACAGTGCAGAAGGAGGCCATTCAGCCCATCGAGTCTGCGCTGACAACAATCCCACCCAGGTCCTAACCTTGTGACCCCACATAATCCCTCTGACACTAAGGGGCAATCCCACCCAGACCTGTTCCCCATTACCCCGCTGATTGCACTAAACTACACATCATGGAACACGAAGGAGAAATTTAGCATGGCCAATCCACCAAACCTGCACATCTTTGGACACTAAGGGGCAATTTAGCATGGCCAATCCACCAAACCTGCACACCTTTGGGCACTAAGGGGCAATTTAGCATGGCCAATCCACCAAACCTGCACATCTTTGGAGTGTGGGCGGAAACTGGAGTACCCGGAGGAAACACACACAGACATGGGGAGAACTCCACACAGTCACCCGAGGCCAGAATTGAACCCAAGTCCCTGGTGCTGCGAGGCAGCAGTGCTAACCACTGTGCCACCGTGCCGCCCCAAGTGTAGTCAAATTTTCTGCTTCCAATCGCTGTAAGCCAGTGCTGTGTGCTGTTCATATCTTGTCACTCCAGCAAGTCTGGAAGTATGAGATTCCATCTGAGGGTGAGGCCATAAGCTTTCTCAGCCCTTGTATTTTGGCGTCAATTACCCAAAAAATGCCAACTGCACACAACACAGCGTCAGTCTCCCTCTGGGTTACAGAATACGCAACTCTTCGTGGGTTTGGGGCTTGTGGCAATTGTATGCTGTTGTTGGGTTCTCGGGAGGAGCTGGGGTGGGGAGGGTCTGAACTCATTGAACTGCGAGAGTGGACATCCTTCCCAGTGCCCAGGAACAGCCCAAACCCCAGTACCACAACTCAATGTTCCCCGTATCTAAGGAAGGATGTGTTGGATCTGGACAGGGTCCAGAGGAGGTTCCGGGAATGATCCCGGGAATGAAACACTTGACGTATGAGGAGCGTTTGAGGACTCTGGGTCTGTAACCAATCAGGAGTACAGCAGCAGGGATGTGTTGTTGCAATTATACAGGGCCTTGGTGAGGCCACGCCGAGGGTATTGTGTGCAGTTTTGGCCTCCTTTTCTGAGGAAGGATGTTCTTGCCCTCGAGGGACTGCAGTGAAGGTTTACCAGGCTGATTCCGGGGATGGCGGGACTGATGTATGAGGAGAGATTGACTAGGTTAGGATTGTTTTCACTGGAGTGAGGGGGGAGTGAGGGGGGGATCTCAAAGAGACTTATAAAGTTCTAACAGGACTAGACAGGGTAGATGCAGGGAGGATGTTCCCGATGGTGGGGGAGTCCAGAACCAGGGGTCAGAGCCTGAGGATTCAGGGTAGACCATTTAGGATGGAGGTGAGGAGACATTTCTTCACCCAAAGAGTGGTGAGCCTGTGGAATTCATTACCACAGGAAGTAGTTGATGCCAAAACATTGAATATATTCAAGAGGTAGCTGGATATAGCACTTGGAGCGAATGGGATCAAAGGTTATGGGGGGAAAGCAGGATTAGGTTATTGAGTTGGACGATCAGCCATGATTGTGATGAATGGCGGAGCAGGCTCAAAGGGCCGAATGGCCTCCTCCTGCTTCTATCTTCTATGTTTCTATGTACTCGATGGAGTTTAGAAGGGTGAGGGGGTGGAGGGGATCTCATTGAAACTTACAGAATACTGAAAGGCCTGGATAGAGAGGACATGGGGAAGATATTTCCATTCGTAGGAGAGACTGGGATCCGAGGGCACAGCCTCAGAGTAAAGGGACGACCCTTTAGAACCGAGATGAGGAGGAATTTCTTCAGCCAGAGCGCGGTGAATCTGTGGAATTCATTGCCACAGAAGGCTGTGAAGGCCAGGTCATTGAGTGTCTTTAAGACAGAGGTAGATAGGTTCTTGATTGGTAAGGGGATCAAAGGTTATGGGGAAAAGGCAGGAGAGTGGGGATGAGAAACTTATCAGCCATGATTGAATGGCGGAGCAGACTCGATGGACCGAATGGCCTAATTCTGTTCCTTTATCTTATGGTCTTGTGGTTACTGTGTCTACTGATCCTGGTATTTTGCTCGACTTAATTGTTAACCATGTGTGACCGGGGTAATAATATATTGTTTTTTTATTTCCCTGCAGCGATAGTTATTATTGTGTTGGTCGTGCTATTAGTCATCGCGGCCTTTGGAGTAGGAGCCATTGTGTACAAGAGACGCACAGTGAAAAGCACAGCCACTCCGAGGTAAGTTTTATTGACATTTGGGTGTGTCCAGTTGAAGGCTTGTGCGTTTGGAGAGGTTCCAGATACAGCACTGTGCCCCGACAGCTCGTTAAACCTGGAATCTAGAATCTGAATCGGATCACACCTTTGATAGAACAAGTCTCAGCTCTCACACCTGAGGGTGAAACGTGGGCTGTCGCTGCAGTGCTGGTAGTGACGGAGTGCTGCACTGTCAGCAGGACAGTCTTTCAGATGAGATGTTCAAACCAAGCTCCCCGCTGCCCGCTCAGGTGGCCCATGGGCAGCATGGTGACACAGTGGTGGACGGCGCGGTGGCACAGCGGTCAGCACTGCTGCCTCACAGCGCCAGGGACCCGGGTTCGATTCCCGGCTTGGGTCACTGTCTACGTGGAGTCTGCACATTCTCCCCGTGTCTGCGTGGGTTTCCTCCGGGTGCTCCGGTTTCCTCCCACACTCGGGAGATGTGCGGGTTAGGGTGATTGGCCACGCTAAATTGCCCCTTTGTGTTCAGGGGGATTAGCGGGGTAAATATGTGGGATGACGGGGATAGGGCCTGGGTGGGATTGTGGTCGGTGCAGACTCGATGGGCCGAATGGCCTCCTTCTGCATTGGAGGGATTCCATGATTCCTCCAAGCTGGGGGGTCTCAGGGTGGAATTCGACCACCCCATTGCGGCAGGGGGCAGCGTCGGGTCTGGAAAACATGGCAAGCCGGTCAGAGTTCCATTAGCTTTGGCAGGATCGAGGAATGCCACTGGCTGGAGGGGCTGTAGATTCCTTGGTTGTCAGCAGCTGAACTATGAAGTGTTGTTGTTGTTGTTGCATTTTTGGCTTCTGTCTATCACCCCCTGATTGTGTCTTTAGGAGCCAACAATCTACGACGTCTGGGCTCTCGAATCCGGCCTACACCGACAGTGCCCCAAGTACTCCTCAAGTACCAAGATTCAAGGTTCTTAAGGCAAGTCCTCCACTCGTCCTGGTACAGCAGGGGATGACGGGGTGTAGCTATTACCTTGCTGGGTTCCTTATCCAGAGAACACGAGTTCATGGGACGGCACGGTGGCACAGTGGTTGGCACTGCTGCCTCACAGCGCCAGGGACCCAGGATCAATTCCCGGCCTTGGGTCACTGTCTGTGTGGAATTTGCACGTTCTCCCCGTGTCTGCGTGGGTTTCCTCCCGGGTGCTCCGGTTTCCTCCCACAGTCCAAAGATGTGTGGGTTAGGTTGATTGGCCGTGCTAAATTGACTCTCCGTGTCAGAGGGATTAGCAGGCTAAACACGTGGGGTTACAGGGATTGGGCCTGGGTGGAATTGTTGTCAGTACAGACTCGATGGGTCGAATGGCCTCCTTCTGCACCGTAGGAATTCTATGAAATCCCAACAAGTCTGAGAAATCGGCCCCGCAGGCGGAGGAGGTGGTTAAGAAGGCGTATGGTGTGCTGGCCTTTATCAATCGAGGGATTGAGTTTAGGAGTCCGGGGATAATGATGCAGCTATATAAGACCCTCGTCAGACCCCACATGGAGTACTGTGCTCAGTTCTGGTCGCCTCATTACAGGAAGGATGTGGAAAAGATTGAAAGGGTGCAGAGGCGATTTACAAGGATGTTGCCTGGATTAAGTGGCATGCCTTATGAGGATAGGCTGAGGGAGCCCGGTCTTTTCTCCTTGGAGAGACGTAGGATGAGAGGAGACCTAACAGAGCTATATAAGATGTTGAGAGGCATAGATCGGGTGGACCCTCAGAGGCTTTTTCCCAGGGTGGAAATGGCTGCTACGAGAGGACACAGGTTTAAGGTGCTGGGGGGTAGGTACAGGGGAAATGTTAGGGGGAGGTTTTTCACGCAGAGGGTGGTGGGCGAGTGGAATCGGCTGCCGTCAGTGGTGGTGGAGGCGAACTCAATAGGGTCTTTTAAGAGACTCCTGGATGAGTACATGGGACTTAATAGGATGGAGGGTTAGGCCTAAAAGGTAGGGATATGTTCGGCACAACTTGTGGGGCCGAAGGGCCTGTTTTGTGCTGTAGTTTTTCTATGTTTCTAAATCGAATTCTATGGGCTGGATTTTACGGCATCGCTCGAGCGAGACCGGAAATTCCCGCTTGAGGTCACCTGGACAGGGGGACGGTTAGGGGGGAGATAACCACAGATTATTTTCAAGTTATTCTGAAAGCCTGACTACTCAGTCATATCGCAAACACCCATCCAGATGACATCACTGAAGGAAGTGACTCAGTCATTAAGTCCATGACAGTTCCCAGTGCAAGAATGCAGTCGGTCTGAGACCTGTGGTTCTGGTCACACAACAACACAATTGGCTTTTAATTGGTCACCAAATTACATCAATCTTTCAACACGTCAGCGCATCATCCCCTCCATTATCATCACCTTGGATCAAGAGGAAATGGCCTTTGCCAGTGCGGCACACACACACATCCTGAGAGCAAAGCCTGTTTCGCTTAGTCACTCTTTATATTTGCTCATTCTTACCTTCCTGTTTCAGGGTCCAATGATGGTCGCTCCACCCCCCCCACCCTCCTACACAGCAGCAGCTGCAGTCATCCTGCCTCACCAGGTAAGTGTCCCGTCAGAGGGATGTACCTCTCGTTCCCCACACAGGGAAACTCTGGGTGCATTGGCATGGCTGGGATTCTGCCCTCACAAGCCAGCAGGCCATTCATTCATTGCCTTGTGTTTGTTCTTGCAGGCAAGTACTCCTCAACCTCCGCTGAATAAACCACTTGTACCATTGGGCAAGGTAAGTTAACCTTTTGATTGATGTATACTCACCTGAGGAAGGAGCAGCGCTCCGAAATCTCCCGATTCCAAATAAACCTGTTGGACTTTAACCTGGTGTTGTGAGACTTCTTACCGTGCCCACCCCAGTCCAACGCCGGCATCTCCACCTGATGTGCACTCAGATAGGTCTAGAGTTTATTTATTAGTGTCACAAGTAGGCTTACATTAACACCGCAATGAAGTTACTGTGAAAACCCTCAAGTCGCCACACTCCGGCACCTGAGGGAGAATTTAGCACGGTCAATGCGCCCTAACCAGCACGTCTTTCGGACTGTGGGAGGAAATCGGAGCACCCGGAGGAAACCCACGCAGACACGGGGAGAACGTGCAGACTCCACACAGACACTGATCCAAGCCAGGAATCGAACCCGGGTCCCTGACGCTGTGAGGCAGCAGTGCTAACCACTGTGCCACCTTGCCGCCACTGTGTCACTCCGCACAGACAGTGACCCGAGCCGGGAATCGAACCCGGGTACGATCTCAATCATTTTTATTTGGGAAGCCAAGCGGCCAATTTTTCACTCACGGAATGAATCTGTAAGCTTCACGGTTTAAAGGAAAGAATTCTACTCCACAAAAGACACTCTGTGTTAACCAATCAGTTGAAGATATTCAAAGGAAAATTCCTTCTCTGGACCAAACTTTTTAACTCAAATATCCTTCTACATCCATTTGACATATCCCACTCACAGTGAATCAGGTCAGCTAAGAGTGTGGTTGTGTAATATGGTGTGATGCCAAGCACAGTGGCATAGTGGTTAGCACTCACGGCGCCAGGGACCCTGGTTCGATTCCCGGCTGGGGTCACTGTCTGTGTGGAGTTTGCACGTTCTTCCCGTATCTGCGTGGGTTTCCTCCGGGTGCTCCAGTTTCCTCCCACACTCCAAAGATGTGCGGGTTCGAAGGATTGGTCATGCTAAATTGCCCCTGAGTGCCCCGGGATGTGTAGGTTAAGGGTGGGATTCGTGGGGTTAAGGGGATAGGGTGGGGGAGAGGGCCTGGGTTCAATACTCGGTCAAAGAGTCGCTGCAAACTCGATGGACTGAATGGCCTCCTTCTGCACTGCAGGGAGTCTATGGTTGGTCATGTTAAATTGCCCCTTAGTGTCAGGGAGACCAGCTAGGTTAAATACATGGGGTTACAGGGATAGGGGCTGGGTGGGATTGTGGTTGGTGCAGACCCGATGGGCCGAATGGCCTCCTTCTGTACTGTAGGGTTCTGATAAGCCACTCATTTGTATCCAACCATTATAAAGAAAACCAAAAAAAGGAACGTTACTGGTTTGATCACCCAGTATTGACCAACGCAATGGAACTGGTGTAAAGGGATCAGCCATCCATTTTATTACCCATCATAGGATCCCTGCACTGCAGAAGGAGGCCATTCAGTCCATCGGGTCTGCAGCGACTCTTTGACCGAGTATCTAACCCAGGCCCTCTCCCCCATCCTATCTCCTTAACTCCACGCATTTACCCCACGAATCCCACCCTTAACCTACACATCCCGGGACACTCAGGGTCAATTTAGCATGACCAATCCTTCGAACCCGCACATTTTTGGAGTGTGGGAGGAAACCGGAGCACCCGGAGGAAACCCACACCGACACGGGGAGAACGTGCAGACTGCGCACAGACAGTGACCCAAGGCCGGAATCAAACCCGGGTCCCTGGCGCTGTGAAGGCAGCGGTGCTAACCACTGTGCCACCGTGCCGCCACTGTGCCACTCCGTACAGACAGTGACCCAAGCCGGGAATCAAACCCGGGTCCCTGGCGCTGTGAGGCAGCAGTTGGACTGATGAGGTTAAAATTAGCCTCCACTGAAGGAAAGATTACAGTTTCCCAACATTGAAACCTGTACTCAAACAAAGAGGAGTTGATCAGGTTTACCATAGCGACTGAGTGAAATGAATGAACTGTGTGTGTTATCCCACTTACTGCACTGGCTGCGTCTCATTCATTTTTGTGCTTTGTTGCAGCCTTCAAGGTTGAGGGCACCCCCTCCTCCACCGGCAGCCAAACCCCTCCTTCCACCGGCAACCAAACCCCCTCAGCCACCGGCACTCAAACCCGTGTCCAAGGTAAGACCATTTTGTACATTCTCTTTGTGAGGGGGCTATGTGGTCTGGGTGTTGCTGGCTAGACCAGCATTTGGGAATTGTCCTTGAGAAGGTGATGGTTGAGCCACCTTCTTGGGTCGCAACAGTCCACGTGCATTGCCTTTACTTTTGTGGGTTTGCTACATGGAAACTAGAAGCAGGAAGAGGCCATTCGGCCCTTCAAGCCTACTCCGCCATCCATTATGATCATGGCTGATCATCGAATTCAATATCCTGATTCCCCCCTTCCCCTCCATATTCATTGATCCCTTTAGCCCCAAGAGCTATATCTAATTTCTTCTTGAAATCACACAACGCTTTGGCCTCATCTACTTTCCGTGGGAGTGAATTCCACACATTCACCATCCTCTGGGTGAAGAAATCTCTCGAGGAGCTTCACACACCTATCCCTGACCTCAACATCCGTCACCTCCTTCTCCTTGGTGAATACCGATACAAAGTACTCATTAAGGATCTCACCCAAAATGTGGCGACCAGAATGGAGGTGTGAATTCTGGTGTGAATTCTCATTGCTGAGATAGTGAGGTTTTGATCGTGTAACCTATGCACTGTAACCAGTCCAGTCTGGAATTCCCAAGGCAAATCACTTCCAGAGTTTCCTGGAAGATGGAAATGATATTAGACTGTCGGACCACAGGTGTGTGAAAGGGGAACCAGCCTCGAGATAAATATTTACTACAATACCGCCACAGAACATTAGAAAGCAGCGATAAAAATTATTTTCCTTACCAAATTCCGTGTCTTTGATGTGCTGTTTGCCAAATGACAGTAGGTAAATTAATTTGTAAGCTGCTTGGGTGTACTCGAAGCAATTGTGAATGATAGATTCCTGGACTGCAGAGGTTGTAGTGCGATCGATGTTGGGCGGCACGGTGGCACAATGGTTAGCACTGCTGCCTCACAGCGCCAGGGACCCAGGTTTGATTCCAGCCTCGGGTCACTGTCTGTGTGAAGTTTGCACGTTCTCCCCGTGTCTGCGTGGGTTTCCTCCGGGTGCTCCGGTTTCCTCCCACACTGCAAAGATGTGTAGGTTAGGTGCATTGGCCATGCTAAATGTGTGGGGTGACAGGCTTAGAGTAAGGTATTTCATTTTCGATTTGATTTATTATTGTCACATGTATTGGGATGCAATGAAAAGTATTGTTTCTTGCATGCGATACAGACAAACCATACCGCTCATCGAGAATGATAGAGAGGGTGCAGAATATAGTGTTACAGTCATAGCTAGGGTGCAGAGAAAGATCAGCTTAATATAAGGTAAGTCCATTTAAAAGTCTGACAGCAGCAGGGAAGAAGCTGTTCTTGAGTCGGTTGGTATGTGACCTCAGACTTTTGGCATCTTTTTCCCGATGGAAGAAGGTGGAAGAGAGAATGTCCGGGTTGTGTGGGGTCCTTGATTATGCTGGCTGCTTTTCCGAGGCAGCGGGAAATGTAGACAGAGTCAATGGATGGGAGGCTGGTTTGCGTGATGGACTGGGCTTCGTTCACGACCTTTTGTAGTTCCTTGCGGTCTTGGACAGAGCAGGAACCATACCAAGCTGTGATACATCCGGAAAGGTTCTATCAGAAACTGGAATTTTTGCATTCTGGTGCCCTGGAAGAATCACAGAATATTACAGGGCAGAAGAGGCCCTTCGGCCCATCGAGTCTGCACCGACACATGAAATGCCCTGACCTGCCCACCTAATCCCACTTGCCAGCACGTGGCCCATATCCCTGAATGTTATGACGTGCCAAGTACTCATCCAGGTACTTTTTAAAGGATGTGAGGCATCCCGCCCCCATCACCCTCCCGGGCAGCGCATCCAGACCATCACCAGCCTCTGGATAAAAATGTTTTTCCTCAAATCCCCTCTAAACCTCCCACCTCTCACTTGTGTCCTCTCGTGACTGACCCTTCAACTAAGGGGAACAGCTGCTCCCTATTCACCCTGTCCATGCCCCGCATAATCTTGTACACCTCAATCAGGTCGCCCCTCAGTCTTCTCTGCTCCAACGAAAACAACCCAAGCCTACCCAACCTCTCTTCATAACTTAAATGCTCCGTCCCAGGCAGCATCCTGGTGAATCTCCTCTGCACTCTCTCCAGTGCATTCACATCCTTCCTATAATGTGGCGACCAGAACTGCACACAGTACTCCAGCTGTGGCCTCACCAAAGTTCTATACAACTCCATCATGACCTCTCTGCTTTTGTAATCTACACCCCGATTGATAAAGGCGAGTGTGCCATATGCCTTTTTCACTACCCTATTAACCTGCCTTTCTGCCTTCAGAGACCTATGGACAAACACGCCAAGGTCCCTTTGTTCTTCGGAACTTCCCAGTGTCAGACCTTGTCTAATTACTCCTTCCAAACTGCATCACCTCACACGGTTCAGGGTTAAATTCCAAAAGTGTCCAGAGGAGCAATTTTTTCACACAGAGGGCGGTGAGTGTCTGGAACGAGCTGCCAGAGGTAGTAGTAGAGGCGGGTACAATTTTCATAGAAATCATAGATCATAGAAACCCTACAGTGCAGAAGGAAGCCATTCGGCCCATCGAGTCTGCACCGACCACAATCCCACCCAGGCCCTACCCCCACATATTTACCCGCTAATCCCGCTAACCTACGCATCTCAGGACTCTAAGGGGCAATTTTTAACCTGGCCAATCAACCTAACCCGCACATCTTTGGACTGTGGGAGGAAACCGGAGCACCCGGAGGAAACCCACGCAGACACAAGGAGAATGTGCAAACTCCACACAGACAGTGACCCGAGCCGGGAATCGAACCCGGGACCCTGGAGCTGTGAAGCAGCAGTGCTAACCACTGTGCTACCATGCCGCCCACGGTAGCACAGTCTTTTAAAAATGATTCAGACAGTTACATGGGTAAGATGGGTATAGAGGGATATGGACCAAATGTGGGCAATTGGGACTAGCTCAGGGGTTAAAAAAAAGGGGGGGGGCATGGACAAGTTGGGCTGAAGGGCCTGTTTCCATGCTGTAAACCTCTATGACCTCTATGCCACTTTTCCGCCCATTTGACCATCTAATCTACATCTTCCTGTAACCCAAGACACTCAACCTCACTGTTAACCACCCGGCCAACTTTTGTGTCATCAGTGATGGATCGGGCTTCACTCACGCCCCTTTGTTTGATTTGATTTGATTTATTATTGTCACACGTATTAACATACAGTGAAAAGTATTGTTTCTTGCGCGCTATACAGACAAAACATACCGTTCATAGAGAAGGAAAGGAGAGGATGCAGAATGTAATGTTACAGTCATAGCTAGGGTGTAGAGAAAGATCAACTTAATGCAAGGTAAGTCCATTCAAAAGCCTGACAGCAGCAGGGAAGAAGTTGTTCTTGAGTCGGTTGGTACGTGACTTTAGTATCTTTTTCCCGATGGAAGAAGGTGGAAGAGAGAATGTCCGGGGTGCGTGGGGTCCTTAATTATGACACTGGGGTCATTTCTTGTGGTCTTGGTAGAGGTCCTGGGTAAGATGCTCTGTCAGAGAGTCAGTGCAGACTCAATGGGACGAATGGCCTCCTCTGCACTGTAGGGATTCTATGATTCGATGATATCTCCTGTCCCTGCTCGCAGCGGGATGGAAGATAGACTGACAGAACTGAGATTCCACCGGCTGGGGTGGAAGAATGAGCTGGAGCAAACACTGGAAGAGATGATGGTTTACGTTTTGAATCCTAGGTCTTGATGCCTCCTACCAAAGCAAGGAAGTGAATGATTCCAGGGAGGAAGATAAACAGGGATTCACCTTGGGAATGCTGGAATGAACCTCTACATACAACTGCAGGGCGGACCTCTGTTTCTGAAGCATCTCCATTTATTCTGGTGAGCTGGACAGAACATTCCAGAACTGATCAGCCTCCCTCCTCAAAGGGAAGACGGGAGAACATTTGGGACACGAGGTGCTTTTTTTTCTGGATCAGTGGAATTATATGTCGGATTCTCTGCAGTCTAACTCTCACAGCTCACTCAACCTTTGGAAAATTGTATTTATATATATACCGCAAATGCATTTATTCTTCAATAAAACTCAATCACAAAACCCAGCCTGAATGTTTCCGAGGTTTGTCCGTCTGGGGAACTGTGGATTTTACCTTATTGAGTTTTTGAACAGAATCATCCCAGGTAATCCCACAAGCGTACTGCCTTCAGACTGAACTACCAAGGCGCCAGATTTGATCCAGGAGAGGTTTTAGAGAGTAAAGCTATGAATGTGAATGGGCCCCGCGAGAGTGTGTGACATAGACTGCCGGAAGGCAGGCGCGTAGGAACAGTGGTTAGCATTGCTGCCTCAGGGACCCAGGTTCAATTCCCGACCTTGGGTCACTGTCTGTGTGGAGTCTGCACGTTCTCCCCGTGTCTGCGTGGGTTTCCTCCGGGTGCTCCGGTTTCCTCCCACAGCCCAAAGATGTGCGGGTTAGGTTGATTGAACATGCTAAATTGCCCCTAATGTCAGGGAGATTAGCAGGATGAACGAGGGTGGTGAATGAAGGTTATGGGAATAGGACCTGGGTGGGGTTGTGGTCAGTACAGACTCAGTGGACCAAATGGCCTCCTTCTGCACTGTAGGGATTCTATGATTCTGACAGTCATGCGAAGTGTTAACGGATGGAATGTGCTAATGTGTGATACATATGAAATAGAAGCAGAAGTAGGCCATTCGGCCCCTTGTCCCTGCTATGCCGTTCAATAAGATCACGGCTGATGTGTTGCTGTTGAGTTTCATGTCCCCCATCTTCTCCGGATAACCTTTGTTGCAAAAAGTTGGTTTGCAGGTGCAGCAGGTAATTAAGAAGGCAAATGGAATTTTATCCTTCATTGCTAGAGGGATGGAGTTTAAAAACAGCGAGGTTATGTTGCAGTATAAGGTGCTGGTGAGGCCACACCTGGAGTACTGTGCACAGTTTTGGTCTCCTTACTTGAGAAAGGATATACTGGCACTGGAGGGGGAGCAGAGGAGATTCACTAGGTTGATTCCGGAGTTGAGAGGATTGGCTTATGAGGAGAGACTGAGTAGACTGGGGCTATACTCATTGGAATTCAGAAGAATAAGGGGGGGATCTTATAGAAACATATCAAATTATGAAGGGAAGAGATAAGATAGAAGCAGGGAAGTTGTTTCAACTGGCGGGTGAAACTAGAACTAGGGGGCATGGCCTCAAAATAAGGGGAAGCAGATTTAGGACTGAGTTCAGGAGGAATTTCTTCACACAAAGGGTTGTGAATCTGTGGAGTTCCCTGCCCAGTGAAGCAGTTGAGGCTACCTCATTGAATGTAAGGCAAAGACAGATACATTTTTGAACAGTAAAGGAATAAAGGGCCAAATGGCCTCCTCCTACTCCTATCTTCTATGTTTCTTCTATGTTATGGTGAGCGGGAAGGTAAGTGGAGCTGAGTCCACGAAAAGATCAGCCATGATCTTATTGAATGGCGGAGCAGGCTCAAGGGGCCAGATAGCCTACTCCTACTCCTGCTCCTTATGTTCTTACGTTCTCTAATTCACTTGTCTAACAAGAATCTATCTCCACCTTAAAAATATTCAGTGACCCCGCCTCCACCGCCTTCTGAGGCAGAGAGTTCCAAAGTCCCACAACCCTCTGAGAGAAAATAGTTCTCTACATCTCTGTCTTAATATTTAATTTTAACACAGAGTCCACCCCCACCTCCTTCTGGACTCAACCACAAGAGGAAACATGATGTAGATGATGATATACTTCTGTCGTCAATCAGTCATGTGTTCGATTCTCTCTTTCTCTCTCTCTCTCTCGAGGGAGATTGGTTGAGACCAGGCTGGTGTCAGGGCTTTTAACAAATTTACCATTGCCTGAATAGTAAAAATCTGCCTAGCAACAGTGACAAGAATTTAACAAGACCAGAACGGTAGAAATCTGCCTAGCAACCGTAACAGCCAACATTTCCAGGGGCAGACAAGTCTCTGAAAGTGATGAGGGCATTCCAAACACATGAGAGAATCTACAGATGATCAGATTGTGATTTGCTGTAGCAGTGGAAACAGATTACTTAGATGACTGCTATAGAAATGTTAGGTTCCGCAAGCAGAAACAGTTGACCTGAATGGCTGGGTGATTTTAGGGTTAGAGAAATGTTAAGCCTCACAAAATGAAAGATTTCAAAATATGTGAAGAGTCCACTCTTGAGTTTGAAATAACAAAAGGGGGAACGGAATCACGGTTGCCCCCCAACCCATCCCTCCAGAAGCAGACAGACCAGTCTTTGCTGATGACACCAAAGTCGGTGGTGTGGTAGACAGTGAGGAAGGGTGTCGTAGTTTGCAGGAAGACTTAGACAGGTTGCAAAGTTGGGCCGAGAGGTGGCGGATGGAGTTTAATGCGGAGAAGTGTGAGGTAATTCACTTTGGTAGGAATAACAGATGTGTTGAGTATAGGGCTAACGGGAGGACTTTGAATAGTGTGGAGGAGCAGAGGGATCTAGGTGTATGTGTGCATAGATCCCTGAAAGTTGGGAATCAAGTAGATAAGGTTGTTAAGAAGGCATATGGTGTCTTGGCGTTTATTGGTAGGGGGATTGAATTTAGGAGTCGTAGCGTTATGTTGCAACTGTACACAACTCTGGTGCGGCCGCACTTGGAGTACTGTGTGCAGTTCTGGTCCCCACATTACAGGAAGGATGTGGAGGCTTTGGAGAGGGTGCAGAGGAGGTTTACCAGGATGTTGCCTGGTATGGAGGGGAGATCCTATGAGGAGAGGCTGAGGGATTTGGGATTGTTTTCGCTGGAAAGGCGGCGGCTAAGAGGGGATCTTATTGAAACATATAAGATGATTAGAGGTTTAGATAGGGTGGATAGTGATAGCCTTTTTCCTCTGATGGAGAAATCCAGCACGAGGGGGCATGGCTTTAAATTGAGGGGGGGTAGTTATAGAACCGATGTCAGGGGTAGGTTCTTTACCCAGAGGGTGGTGAGGGATTGGAATGCCCTGCCAGCATCAGTAGTAAATGCGCCTAGTTTGGGGGCGTTTAAGAGATCCGTAGATAGGTTCATGGACGAAAAGAAATTGGTTTAGGTTGGAGGGTCACAGTTTTTTTTTAACTGGTCGGTGCAACATCGTGGGCCGAAGGGCCTGTTCTGCGCTGTAATGTTCTATGTTCTATGTTCTATGTTCTACAACTCATAGAGAGGAGGCTATTTCACAACCAAGGGGTTCTGTCACACCTTTTACTTCTCAGAGGTGCTCTAGCATTGCACCCAAGTCTTGGAGCCAAGACATTGCAGGAAATCTTCGTATCCTCACTGTACCAGGAAAAGACCCTTCCTAGACATGATCATCAGCCCTGCACTGTGTGGTAACTATAAGCTGGATTTGACTTGTAGTTATTTACATTTGGATGTTGTTTGGGAATGGGAAGTCTTAGTGATTTCAGGGATCATAGATATATTTTAGACAAGGGGTAATTTCCAGATAAAACTGTGTGTGCATGTTTAGTTATTCATGCACTGAAGTGTCTTAGAATATTGTAGTCCTTTTCTTTGTATATTTTTCTTCTCTTCTAAGTTAATAAACATTCTTTAATATTTGCTTATACGATAAGTGGATTGGTTCCTCACAGGGGTTTTACCTGACTAAGTAACACCACAAACCGATGATTCAAATTGGGATACCCTCACAGGTAACATCAGTGAGGTTCCTGACACACTGTGTCAGGAGCAATGTGCCTCCTATCGGAACATAGGAAATCAGAGCCGGAGTAGGCCATTCGGCCCACCGAGAATACTCTGCCATTTAATTGGGTCACGGCTGATCCTTTACCTCAACACCATCTTCCTGCACCCCTTGAGATGCCAGATATACTAACCAAGTCCCTCGCCTAGACGGAAGAACACATCTCTCAATAGAAACTTTCAAATGTTTATTATTAAGGGGAGGCATTGCTGTAGCGGTCTTGTTGCTGGACTAGTAATCTAGAGACCCAGGGAAATGCTCTGGGGACCCGGGTTCGAATCCCACCATGGCAGGAATTTGAAATCAATAAAAATATCTGGAATTAAGAATCTACTGATGACCATGAAACCATTGCCGATTGTCAGAAAAACCCATCTGGTTCTCCAATGTCCTTCAGGGAAGGAAATCTGCCATCCTTACCCGGTCTGGCCTACATGCGACTCCAGATTCAATGTGACTGGCTCTTAACTGTCCCTTCAAAGGCAATGAGGAGTGGGCAATAAATGCTGGCCCAGCCAGCGACACCCACATCTCATGAACAAATAAATAAAAACATAAATAAGTACGTATAGAGAACGAGAGGCTCCAGGCTCCTCCCAGACTGAACCATCTCTGCCAGTTCTCTGGACAGGTGTTCTGACTACATTGACGGTAGATATCAGTTATTCACATCATAGCTATTAACCCTTCTCCTATACGTTCAGCAGAGGTACCTTTTTGATGTGTTTTCTTCAGGTGGAATAAGGTATTGCCTGGCCTGGAGGGTATTAGCCATGAGGAGAGGTTGAATAAACTTGGTTTGTTCTCACTGGAACGATGGAAGTTGAGGGGCGACCTGATAGAAGTCTACAAGATTATGAGGGGCATGGACAGAGTGGATAGCCAGAAGCTTTTTCCCAGGGTGGAAGAGTCAATTACTAGGGGGCACAGGTTTAAGGTGCGTGGGGAAAAGTTTAGTAAGAAGTCTCACAACACCAGGTTAAAGTCTAACAGGTTTATTTCGTAGCACGAGCTTTCGGAGCGCTGCTCCTTCATCAGGTGAGTCACCTGATGATGGGGCAGCGCTCCAAAAGCTTGTGCTATTAAATTAACCTGTTGGACTTTAACCTGGTGTTGTGAGACTTCTTACTGTGCCCACCCCAGTCCAACGCCGGCATCTCCACATCATGGGAAAAGTTTAGAGGAGATGTGTGAGGCAAGTTTTTTTTTACACAGAGGGTGGTGAATGTCTGGAACGCGCTGCCCGGGGAGGTAGTGGGAGCGGGTACGATAGCGGCATTTAAGGGGCACCCCGACGAATACATGAATAGGATGGGAATGGAAGGACAAGGATTCTGTAAGTGCGTACGGTTTTAGTTCAGTCGAGCATCATGGTCGGTGCAGGCTTGGAGGGCCGAAGGGCCTGTTCCTGTGCTGTACTGTTCTTTGTTCTCTTTGTTCTTTGGATGTAGAATCGTGTGGTACTAATGCAGAGGCCCAATCCGGCGATTAGGAGTTCAAATCCCATCAACGCAGTTCTGAGATTTTAAATATTTGGAAATAAACAGCCAGTGAAAGCTGCTGTGTTGTTGGTAATAAGCCAACTGTCTCCCACATGTCCTTTGATCCACGCTGGGGCTATGAGTGTCTCCACTCCAATTGAGCACACAGTGTTTGACTCTCAACTACCCCTCCTGGTTGCATCAGTCGGCTGTGGAGAATGCCAGGATTCAGGAAGGAAATCGATCGCCACCTTCTCAGGCCAACTTGGGTACGGAATGCCAGGCTCCTCCACAATTCCCACGACCTGGAGAATGAGTTGGCATAAAGAATATGTCCTCCTCTTGCCAGTGGGAACTGCATCCCCTCAGTGACTCTGTCTGGAAACTTGCTGTTGTAAAGGGTTTTTTCCCCAAACCCGTGTTGCTGTGAATGATTTCACCCTGCGTTGGCGATACTGGTGTTCTGAACTTTGCGTTGGTCAGTTCTGGAGAAGTGTTGAGTCACCCAGAAGGAAACTTCAACCGACATCCTCCTGTGAGTGGATCTGCAATGTGTCACGCCTTTATCATGGGGATGGCTCACAGGCCAACATAGTGCCAGGCCATCTCTGAAAGCACTCAGCAGGTTGGCAGCACAGTGATTGGCACTCCGATGGGCACTGCCACCTGGGAGAGGGTCTAGAAAGCTGTGGCGAATGGAATAGAAACAGAACTTTTATTCCATGTGTAACCCCCTGCTGATCACTATATGGGGCTACTATTTAACTGTTCGATTTACAGGATCCTGAATTCCTAGCAGTTGATGGTGAGCTGACTAAATTTCCTGTTTACCCATAAATGCCAGTACAGGCTTGCATGGAAAGGATTTGAGTATGTTCAGCACGGTGCCTCCAAAAATGTTATTGAGATAAACCTTATAATGAGAAAAGGTTTGGAACAACAAGGTAAACGGAATAACAAAAATATTTAATAACAAATATAATTCGCAGATATAAACAAGTAAAGAATCCCGACTGAAGATTTTCCAATTAACAGTTTCAACCTGAGAAATGTTCAGAATATCACCAAGCACTTTGAATTTTAAACGTTGGGGCCCGTCCGTTGGTGCACATCTGAAGAAAACCACATTCTGTTACCGTTCCTGTCTGATAGTACTCACTCAACCCCGACACACACACAGTCCAGACGGGTCTACGAGAGGGAAGATGATGGAGCAAGCACACGAGGCAGAGGTGCCGCGAGCTATCTGTGTAGTAACGCAGGTCCAGCGCGCTGAAGGCTGTCCTCCTCGGCAGTCATGAAAAACCAAGCAGTTCTACCTGAGAAAGATTCACTTTGAACTGACTTTTTACTGCCTCTGAAAAGCTTCTCTTCAAAAGACGTGGCTGTCCCTCTTCTGCACACTCCCTCCTCAGCTCTGCAGCTGCTTCACTTCCTGGCGCCTTTTTTCCTCCCGCCCCCAGAGCAATCCCATTGGCCCAGCCCACATCACTCAACCAACAGCATCCTGTTCACAGCACCCGCCCGGCAAACAGGACACTGAAACCCACAAGGGACAAAGAACACTGGTAAACGTCTTCCCCACAAATTTTCCTCAGTCCCTTAGACATGCCAATGCTGATGCTGTCCGTGAATCTCATTGTGCACACCTTCACCTCACCCGCGTACACCCCATCACCCGCGTACACCCCATCACCCGCGTACACCCCATCACCCACGTACACCCCATCACCCGCGTACACCCCATCGCCCGCATACACCACTTCACGCACGTACACCCCTTCACCCGTGTACACCCCTTCGCCCACGTACACCACTTCACCCGCGTACACCCCTTCACCCGTGTACACCACTTCGCCCGCGTACACCACTTCGCCTGCGTACACCACCTCACCCCGGTACACAACTTCACCCATGTACACCCTTAACCCGCATACATCCTTCACCCACGTACAACCCTTCACACACGTACACCCCTTCACCTTACCCATATACACCCCTCCACCTGCGAACACACCTTCACCTGCATACAACCCTTCATCCGCGTACACCCCTTCACCCACATATAACCCTTCACCCATGCACATCCCTTCACCCGTGGACACCCTTCACCCCTGGACAGCCCTTCACCCAGGTACACACCTTCACCTCGCCCGCGTACACCCCTTCACCCACATACACCCCTTCATCTGCATACATCCCTTCACCCACGTACAACTCTTCACCTCACCCGGGAAACCCCTTCACCCGCATACACCCCTTCCCCTCACCTACGTACACCCCTTCACTTCACCTGAGTTCAACCCTTCACCTCACCCACGTATACTCCTTCATCCACGTACACCCCTTCACCCACGTACACCCCCTCAGGACAGAGAGGGTACAGAAAAGGTTTACTCGGATGTTGCCTGGCATGGAGGGCAGTAGTTATGAGGAGAGGTTGGAGAAACTTGGTCTGTTCTCACTGGAACGATGGAGGTTGAGGGGCAACCTGATAGAAGTCTACAAGATTATGAGAGGCATGGACAGAGTGGATAGTCAGAAACTTTTTCCCAGGGTGGAAGAGCCAATTACTAGGGGGCACAGGTTTAAGGTGCGAGGGGCAAGGTTTAAAGGAGATGTATGAGGCAGATTTTTTACACACAGGTGGGTGCCTGGAACTTGTTGCTGGTGGAGGTAGTGGAAGCGGATACGGTAGTGACTTTTAAGGAGCGTCTTGACAAGTACATGAATAGGATGGGAATAGAGGAATATGGTCCCCGGAAGGGTCGGGGGTTTTAGTTCAGTCGGGCAGCATGGTCGGTGCAGGCTTGGAGGGCCGAAGGGCCTGTTCCTGTGCTATAATTTTCTTTGTTCTTTGATCTTTGTTCTTTTTTCTAGATCATAAACAGATCCTGATAACGAAAGGTGAGAGAACAGAGCAGAGAAATAGGCACCATGTTAAAGATAGAGAACAAAGGGGCAGACCTGGAGCAAACTGGGCTTGAGTGCAGTTCAGGAAATTCGAGTGGGCAGCCCAGGGTTAGTGACTCCATGCTGCGGGTAGTAGGGGCTACCTTTTTTGGAGCAGTGGTGTTCTACTTGACATGATTGAAGATCTGAAATTGTCCTTGAATGGTGAAGTATGAGTGTATACAGAGGAACAGAAGGTGAGATTGAAACCCTGGAGCTGGATCCTTGTTGAAGCTATCCGAGCGAGAGCGACTTTTGGAGAGAATTCCAAGGCAAGTTTCCCGATGTAAAATAGTTAATTATTCTTGTTGAGTAAATGTTTTATTCTTTGTGTTAAGAATTCATTTGCAGACTGCTATGAATTAATTCAGCAACTTCCCTGCATTCTTTCAAAATAAAAATTGGACCCATCAAGCCTGGTTTCACTCTGGGATCTGACTTGTCCAAGATTAACTTCAGCTGAGATCCACACACCACCTTGACTCCCTCAATCAAAAATCTGTCTAACTCGGTCTTAAATATATTCAATCACCCAGCCTCCCCTACTCTCTGAGGAAGAGAATTCCAATGTCTCACAATCTTCTTAGAACCCTCTGTTGTTTGTAGTATATATAAATGATCTGGAGGAAAATGTGGGTGGTCTGATTAGTAAATTTGCAGATGACATGAAGATTGGCGGAGTTGCTGATAGTGCCGGGGATTGTCAGAGGATACAAGAGGATATAAATAGATTGGAGGCTTGGGTACAGAAAAAGCAGATAGAGTTTAATCCAGACAAATGCAAGGTGATGCATTTTGGAAGATCAAATTTGGGTGTGAATTATACTGTAAATGGCCGAGCCCTTAGGAACATTAACATACAGAGGGATCTGGGCGTGCAGGTCCACAGTTCCCTAAAAGTGGCAACACGGGTGGCCAAGGAGGTTAAGAAGGCATTTGGCACGCGTGCCTTCATCGGCCAGGACATTGAGTATCGGAGTTGGGAAATCATGTTGCAGCTATATAAAACCTTGGTTAGGCCGCACTTGGAGTATTGCGTGCAGTTCTGGTCACCACACGACCAGAAGGACGTGGAAGCTTTGGAGAGATTGCAAAGAAGGTTCACGAGGATGTTGCCTGGTCTCGAGGGTGTTGGCTATGAGGAGAAGTTGAATAAACTGATATTGTGAGCCTTGTCAAAAAGAAAAAGGAAGCATTTGTCAAAGCTAGGAGGCTGGGAATTCTCTGGTGAGGTGGGGGAGTGAGGCCAGATCATTCTCTGGGGGGTGGGGGGGCGGGGGGGGAGGTGTGCGGGTAATGAGGCCAGATCATTCTCTGGGAAGGGGCGGGGGGGGGGGGGGGAGGGGAGGGAGGCCAGATCATTCCCTGGTGAGGGGGGGACGGGGGGAGCAGTGAGGCCAGAACATTCTCTTGGCGGGGGAGGGTGGGGGGGGATGCAGGGAGTGAGGCCAGATCGTTCTATGAGGTGGGGGGCAGGGGAGGAAGGCAGATCATTCTCTTGCGGGGGGTGGGGGAGTGAGGCCAGATCGTTCTCTGGGGGGAGGGGGAGGGAGGCAGGTAAAATGTTCCTCTGGTTGGGGAGGAAACGGGGGTGGACAGAGGGCCCACTGCCACTCTGCAGGCGATCGGGGGGGCGGGGGGAAGGGGGAAGGGGGTCGCGATCGCTCTGGGTAGCGGGGGTGGGGGGGTGGATAAGGGGGACAGTGATGTGTGTGGGGGCCATCGCTTCCGCTTTTTGCTTCCGGGCCGCTTTCTCTGCTTTCCGCGGCCCGGGATCGATCCGACACAGGCGCGATTTTTCAAATTTTGTTCTAACTGCGCATGCACAGTTCAGAGCTCCGATCGTTTCGGCCGCGCTAAGCCCCGCCCACAGCGCGAATGGGATTGTTGATTTTGTTTTCTGGCTGAGTGTGTATGGGGGGCGCCTGAAAGCAGATTCCCAAGTTGGACCTGAATTATGCCCAGATTCAGCACAGAATGAAAATGGTAAAATCAGGCCCATAGTGTTCAATTCTGGTCACCACACTACCAGAAGGATGTGGGGGCTTTGGAGAGGGTACAGAAAAGATTTACCAGGATGTTGCCTGGTATGGAGGGCATTAGCAATGAGGAGAGGTTGGAGAAACCTGGTTTGTTCTCACTGGAACGACAGAGGTTGAGGGGCGACCTGATAGAAGTCTACAAGATTATGAGAGGCATGGACAGAGTGGATAGTCAGAAGCTTTCCCCAGGGTGGAAGAGTCAATTACTAGGGGGCACAGGTTTAAGGTGTGAGGGGCAAGGTTTAAAGGAGATGTACGAGGCAGATTTTTACACAGAGGGTGGTGGGTGCCTGGAACTCGTTGCTGAGGGAAGTAGTGGAAGCAGATACGGTAGTGACTTTTAAGGGGCGTCTTGACAAATACATGAATAGGATGGGAATAGAGGGATATGGTCCCCGGAAGGGTAGGAGGTTTTAGTTCAGTCAGGCAGCATGGTCGGTGCAGGCTTGGAGGGCCGAAGGGCCTGTTCCTGTGCTGTAATTTTCTTTGTTCTTTGTTCTTAAACTAGGATTGTTTTCACTGGAAAGATGGAGGCTGAGAGGAGACCTGGTCTACAAAATGTTGAGAGGCATCGACAGGGTGGATAGTCAGAGGCTCTTTCCCAGGGTGGAAGTGTCAATTACAAGGGGGCACAGGTCGGAGGGGAAAAGTTTAAGGGAGATGTGCGGGGGACGTTCTTCCACGCAGGGAGTGGTGGTTACATTCTCAAAGAATTCGAGGATAAATTTCCCTTTCACGAAACCATGATGACTCTGCCTGATGGTACAATGACTTTCTTAATGACTTGCATTCTTCCTAATGGATGCCAGCATTTTGCCAATCACAGGTGGTGAACAAAATGGCCATCTGACTTCAGTTTAATGGTCTCTTCCATCCCAGGACAGGATGCAGCATAATGGAATGGGTGTATCGGGTGAGTAACGTGAATTGGTGAGTAACTGAAAGTCTGTCCATATTTAGTAAAATGCAGTGACTTTTTTTGGAATGAAACGGTACAAATCAGAACCCATTCTGCCATCATACATCAGTGTTGATGCAGTCTGTTAAATTGCAGACAATTCCTCCGATCTCATCAGCCTGCATCCGTCCAGATTCTAAACGTACAATTATTGACCCACTTTCCCTTCCTCATAGAGTTATAGAAGTCAGTTGGTATGTGACCTCAGACTTTTGTATCTTTTTCCCGACGGAAGAAGGTGGAGGAGAGAATGTCCGGGGTGCACTAGGTCCTGGATTATGCTGGCTGCTTTGCCGAGGCAGCGGGAAGTGTAGACAGAGTCAATGGATGGGAGGCTGGTTTGCATGGTGGACTGGGCTTCATTCACGACCCTTTGTAGTTCCTTGCGGTCTTGGGCAGAGCAGGAGCCATACCAAGCTGTGATACAACCAGAAAGAATGCTTTCTATGGTGCATCTGTAAAAGTTGCCTCTGCCACAGCCTCTGGCAGCTTGTTCCAGACACTCACCACCCTCTGTGTGAAAACATTGCCCCTCTGGACACTTTTGTATCTCTCTCCTCTCACCTTAAATCTATGCCCTCTAGTTTTGACTCCCCTACCATTGGGAAAAGATATTGACTATGTAGCTGATCTGTGCCCCTCATTATTTTATAGACCTCTATAAAATCACCCCAAAGCTTCCTACACTCCAGAGAAAAAAAGTCCCAGTCTATCCAGCCTCTCCTTATAACTCAAACCATCAAGTCCCGGTAACAGCCTAGTAAATCTTTTCTGCACTCTTTCTAGTTTAATAATATCTTTTCAATAATAGGGTGACCAGAACTGTGCACAGTATTCCAAGTGTGGCCTTACCAATTGATGCGCGATATAACTCACGAGGCTAGAGATGCTCAAGGAAATAAAGGCTTTTATTGACTACTACAATAGAGCTACCATATATAATACACAATCCCAGACTGAAGGGTCCCAGACAGAGCAGTGACCTTTATACCTCTCCCAGGAGGCGGAGCCCGACTGGGATGTACCATAATAACTATATTACAGGTAGAACAGCCCAACCCTAACCCCAACAGTAACATGTAGAACAGCCCAACCCTAACCCCAACAGTAACATATATACAGACTCATAGTACTGGCCAGACCCTGGCTCAGTACTACCTGGTGGGAACCAACGATGGTTCACCACACCAATGTCTTGTACAACTTCAACAAGACGTCTCAACTCCTGTATGCAATGCTCTGACCAATGAAACCAAGTATGCAGAATGCCTTCCTGGCGTGACAATCTCTTTCTCATTAGTCACATGGTCATGCGCTCAATGTTCCTCTTTCTTTGCCTGGTGTTCATCCTCAGCTCGTGACCCCTGTTTCACCCATCTGTTTTTGCAGCCAGACGCTATTTTGAGGACATGCATTAGATTGTGGTTAGTTTTGTACACAAAATCGTCTCTCAGTTTTTTCTGGTTTTCTGCCGAACTCCAAGTCTTCATTTCTGCTTTCATAGAACATAGAACAGTACAGCACAGAACAGGCCCTTCGGCCCACAATGTTGTGCCGAGCTTTATCTGAAACCAAGATCAAGCTATCCCACTCCCTATCATCCTGGTGTGCTCCATGTGCCTATCCAATAACCGCTTAAATGTTCCTAAAGTGTCTGACTCCACTATCACTGCAGGCAGTCCGTTCCACACCCCAACCACTCTCTGCGTAAAGAACCTACCTCTGATATCCTTCCTATATCTCCCACCATGAACCCTATAGTTATGCCCCCTTGTAATAGCTCCATCCACCCGAGGAAATAGTCTTTGAACGTTCACTCTATCTATCCCCTTCATCATTTTATAAACCTCCATTAAGTCTCCCCTCAGCCTCCTCCACTCCAGAGAGAACAGCCCTAGCTCCCTCAACCTTTCCTCATAAGACCTACCCTCCAAACCAGGCAGCATCCTGGTAAATCTCCTCTGCACTCTTTCCAGCGCTTCCACATCCTTCTTATAGTGAGGTGACCAGAACTGCACACAATATTCCAAATGTGGTCTCACCAAGGTCCTGTACAGTTGCAGCATAACCCCATGGCTCTTAAACTCCAACCCCCTGTTAATAAAAGCTAACACACTATAGGCCTTCTTCACAGATCTATCCACTTGAGTGGCAACCTTTAGAGATCTGTGGATATGGACCCCAAGATCTCTCTGTTCCTCCACAGTCTTCAGAACCCTACCTTTGACCCTGTAATCCACATTTAAATTAGTCCTACTAAAATGAATCACCTCACATTTATCAGGGTTAAACTCCATTTGCCATTTTTCAGCCCAGCTTTGCATCCTATCTATGTCTCTTTGCAGCCTACAACAACCCTCCACCTCATCCACTACTCCACCAATCTTGGTGTCATCAGCAAATTTACTGATCCACCCTTCAGCCCCCTCCTCTAAGTCATTAATAAAAATCACAAAGAGCAGAGGACCAAGCACTGATCCCTGTGGCACTCCGCTAGCAACCTGCCTCCAATCCGAAAATTTTCCATCCACCACCACCCTCTGTCTTCGATCAGACAGCCAGTTACCTATCCAATCGTCCAACTTTCCCTCTATCCCACACCTCCTCACTTTCATCATAAGCCGACCAGGGGGGACCTTATCAAACGCCTTACTAAAATCCATGTATATGACATCAACTGCCCTACCTTCATCATCACACTTAGTTACCTCCTCAAAAAATTCAATCAAAGTCGTACAGGTAATCAAGTCTTTACGCATGAGGACGGCCTCAACCGGGATCTTGGATTCATGTCACATGGTACAGATTTTACAGGTACAGATAGTGCGAGTGGAGAGAGGTCTAATCACAGGTTAAAGAGGTACCTGTAAAGACTTGATTACCTGAAAAGACTCGCATTCCAACCATTATCTTGCAATTGTGTCTCTGTCTACATGTGCCGTGAATGTGAAGCCTACCTCTCCACTCACCTGAGGAAGGAGCAACGCCCCAAAAGCTCGTGATTCCAAATAAACCTGTTGGACTTGAACCTGGTGTTTTGAGACTTCTTACATTTAGGACGGAGATGAGGAGAAATTCTTTCTCTCAGACGATTGTGAGTCAGGAATTCTCTGTCTCAGACGGCTGTGGGGACAGTGCGGGGGAGGGGTCATTGGGTATTTTTAAGACAAAGGTGGAGAGAGGCTTGTCAGGCAAGGATGTCAAAGGTTATCGAGGTGGAATGTGGACGTTAAAACACAAACACAAGCTGTGTAGGTGTGACGGGAATGACAGGTAGTTTGATGTTTGCCACGTTCCATTGGTCCCCCCCCTTCACAGTTTGCTTTTAAAACCATGAAAATTTCAGCAATGCTCCAGCCAAACGCAGAGAAAATGTGTACCATCTTAATATCGACGTTGATACCTTTCCAGCGTTCCCATGAGGCTTTGTTACTGTCAGTTACATTGTTAAGGTGCAAGGGGACACGAACTGGGTCGAGTCATAGAGGTTTGGTGCCAGTACAGAGCGAGACTGCGGGTGGTTGGGAACCTGTCTCGGGGGCAGGGAATTCATATGGTGTTCGTGGAAGTGGAAATGAATAGGGTTGGGAAGCATTTTCCGATCAGGGCCAGTGTGATCTCCTGGACTCGTTTCGATCGCCTCAGGGGGTCGGAGAGGAATTTCCCAGATTTTTTTTCCCCATATTGGCCCTGGGGTTTTCACTCTGGGTTTTCGCCTCTCCCTGGAGATCACATGGTCTGGAATGGGGGGGCGGGGGTGAGTTAATAGGTTGTGATGAACAAAGCATCGTAGCTGTGAGGGACAGCTCGGTGGATAGGATATTAGTATGTAGATAGGCTGGAAAATTGGGCGGGGATCCTGGATTCAGGATTCAATCCTGGACCGGGGAGCGGCGCGGGCTTGGAGAGCCGAAGGGCCTGTTCCTGTGCTGTATTGTTCTTTGTTCTTTGTTTACAGCATGCAAACAGGCCCTTCGGCCCAACTTGTCCATGCTGCCCAGTTTTTAACCACTAAGCTCGTCCCAACTGCCCACGTTTGGCCCATATCCCTCTATACCCATCGTACCCATGTAACTGTCTAAATGCTTTTTCAAAGACAAAATTGTACCCGCCTCTACTACTACCTCTGGCAGCTCGTTCCAGACACTCACCACCCTCTGTGTGAAAAAATTGCCCCTCTGCACACTTTAGTATCTCTCCCCTCTCGCCTTAAACCTGTGCCCTCTAGTTTTAGACCCCCCTATCTTTGGGAAAAGATTTTGACTGTCTAGCTGATCTATGCCCCTCATTATTTTATAGACCTCTATAAGATCATCAGCCTCCTACGCTCCAGAGAAAAAAGTCCCAATCTATCCAGCCTCTCCTTATAACTCAAACCATCAAGTCCCGGTAGCATCCTAGTAAATCTTTCATTAATTGTCTTTGAACACATATAAATAGGGGACAGACCCAAGAGTCTGCCACACTTTCATGGCGATGTTTGGGTCGAGGTGGCCCTGGGGAAAGGTGGTGCTGTGTCCACTGGCGTCCTTGAACCTTTCTCTGTCCAGTGGGCACCGCAGGGGTTGCAGCAACACATTGTCAGCCCCGGGAACGCCACTCCGATTTGATTTGATAAGTTTTCTTCAAAAGTTTTATTCTTTGTTTTACAGCTCCGCTAAGATGTTTTCAATTTAATGAGTTAATTTGTATGTTTCGACAAGAGAATTTAATAGGGGAATGTTGGGAGGGACACTGGCTGGAATGGGAGGAGGGCGGTGAGACTAAAGAAGTCAATAAGCCATCAGTCTACAAAACATAAAAGAAAAGTAGGCCATTTGGCCCATTGAATCTGCTCTGCCAATCCATCATACTAACTCGAGCATAGAATCCCTGCAGTGTCCATTCGGCCCATCAAGTATGCACCGACTCTCTGACAGAGAATTACAACCAAGCTCACCCCCCCCCTCTCCCCCGCGCCCCCAGCCCTTTCATATAACCTCACGCATTTACCCCACCTAAACTACACACCTTGGGACCCCATGGGTCAACTTAGCATGACCAATCCACCTAACCCGCACATCTTTGGACTCAGGGAGGAAACCGGAGCACCTGGAGGAAACCCAAGCAGACACGAGGAGAACATGCAAACTCCACACAGACAGTCACCCCAGTCACACACACGCCCCCCCTCACCCCCCCATCCCCAGACACTGTCCAGCTTTGGAAAGCCACAGAGCATCAATCCCACTTTGGTTCAAAAGATATTGATCAAAGCAGAGGAAAATCAAAGGCAGCCATTTAACAATTAACTCTTCAAGGCAATGTTATAGTGGGGTTAAACATCAGAGAGTCCGTACAGTGCAGAAGGCGGCCATAAGGCCCATCGAGTCTGCACTGACAACAATCTCACCTTGGCCTTATCCCCGTAACCCCACATATTTACCCCACTAATCCTTCTAAACTACGCATCCCGAAACACTAAGGGTCAATTTAGCATGGCTAATCCACCTAACCCGCACACCTTTGAAGTGTGGGAGGAAGCTGGAGCACCCGGAGGAAACCCACGCAGACAAGGGGCAGAGTCCGCACAGACAGTCATCCAAGCTGGGAATCGAACCCAGGTCCCTGGTGCTGTGAGGCAGCAGTGTTAACCACTGTGTCGCTGTGCCGTACCAATGAGGAAAGACTGAGCAGGCTGGAGTTACTGATCCAAAGCTCTTTAAGATGGCGAGAGGGTTTGACCTGCTCAGTGCAGAGAAGGCATTTCCGCTTCGGACAAAACCAGAAGTAGAATAATCTCACTCACTCGCTTCTCAGCCTTTTGGCTGAGATCAAGTGTAATTTTGCTGTCCTGCACTTAGTTGAAGTCATGAGGTTAAACCGAGGCTTCATTGAAAGCATCTGGACCTTCTGGCTAAGATGCAAATGAGATCAAGCCTTGGAGGAGGTGCAATGCCTGCTCCAATCAGCTTGGATCATGTAGATCAAGCCCAATTCAGGAAGTGGTGAGCCTGTTTTGTCAGCTTGGATCTGAAATGTCTCACTTGTTGAGACTTTGATTGGATTAATATTGAAATAAACAAAAAAGTCTGTGAGGGGCAGTATGGTGGCACTGCTGCCTCACAGCGCCAGGGACCCGGGTTCGATTCCCTGCTTGGGTCACTGTCTGTGCGGAGTCTGCACGTTCTCCCCGTGGATTTCCTCCGGGTGCTCTGGTTTCCTCCCACAGGCTGAAAGACGTGTTGGTTCTGGTGCATTGACCCGAACAGGCGCCGCACTGTGGAATTTCACAGTAACTTCAATTAGAGTGTTAATGTAAGCCTGACTTGTGACTAATAAATAAACTTTATCTCGGGTAGGGAATTCTGGAGAAATGAGCTTATCCAGAGAGTGGTGAGAATGTGGAATTCGCAGCCTTAGGAAGAGTTTGAACCGAAGAGGATGTAGATGCCTTTAAGAGTTTTATTTTTAACTGTGACTGGGTTCCTCCCTCCAGCCTCTCGGTAAATAAATAGAACTTTCATACCTTTGCAGTGACTCAGGTTGGGAAGATTCTGTTTGTAGCAAATCTTAAGCAAGCTCCTCTTTAATTGGATCTGCAGTTAAGTGGGCAGCCTTCAAGACTAAATGGGGCTTGTTGTTGAGGGATAATTGATTCAGTTGTGATTTTGGGTCATTGTGAATTCAGTTGGATGAAGTGAAGAGTAGTTAAAAGCTCACTCAAAGTGGCCCTCAATGACTGTCTCAAAGGAGAACCCATTAATGACTGGAAGAATTGCACCTGGAGTGCCGAACAGGTCAGTATGTTTAGAATGTGCCCGAATGAACTGCCTCCTTTTCTATGAGTCTGTTCGGAGAGAGCAGACAGGGAGGAGGACAGGTCGGGATGTCCTGGACTCTCAGCCCACTCTCACTTTCCAGGCTCCAACTGTGAAGCACTCTGGGATGTTTCTTCCCCCCTCCTCGTTTCCTGCTTCTGGGTAAGGGGCTCCAGCCCACAGAGACATCACGAGATATCCTAAGCCTCAGTAAACAGCTTCAAACCAATCAGCGATTGAAAAGCACAGGGCGAATAACCAGTGAGGAAGACCAGAACATCGAGAAGGTCAGGCACCAAGAGTCGTTCAAGAGGAACTGGGGAGCAGGGGATGTTAGGTCAGAGGTCAAAGCTTTACACTTCCAGGGCACATTCACACCTCACCAAGGAAGGAATTCATTGCCACAGAGGGCTGTGGAGGCCGAGACGTTAAGCGTCTTCAAGACAGAAATTGATAAATTCTTGACTTCTCGAGGAATTAAGGGCTATGGGGAGAGAGCGGGTGAATGGAGTTGAAATCAACCATGATTGAATGGTGGAGTGGACTCGATGGGCCGAATGGCTTACTTCCGTTCCTATGTCTTATGGTCTTATGATATGATTGCACTAGATGGGGTACAGAGGAGGTCCACGAGGGTGCTGCCTGGGATGGAGTATTTGAGCTATAAGGTAAGACTGGATAGTCGACTGGTTTGTCGTATGAAGAGAGATTGAACAGTTTAGGCCGATACTCTCTGGAATTTAGAAGAATGAGGGGAGATCAAATTGAGGTTGCGAAAGACAGCATATATTTAAAGAATGAAAAGGAATTTATTTGCTAATATATGCATCAGGAAGGAAACATAGTCAATGAGGGTTGACTGTCCTCTCTGACCTAGTATTGCCCGGTAAAATTATTATATTATTCTGAACATTTCAATATCCCGCCTAGTCTCGTCAATCAGACTGGAGGACCCAATCGCAATATTCAACATTATTACCTTGGCCAATAACGTTCCACCTGTCAACAGGAATAGGAGATTATTAGCTTATTGCCCATGTAGGTTCCTTCCCCTTTACCTGGGAAACCTAACCCATGTCATTACCAATAACCAAGGCCATTATTAACATCTGTGATTTTTAATTGGTGAAGGGAGTCACTCTTTCACTGGAACCTGGGCCTCCTTTATCAGCTTGAGAGACTGCTCCAGCCTCGCTACCCATCAACGAATTTACTCCCTTACATACCAGGCCTGTGATTAAACTTTCCTTTCGCATATCCAAAAACAGATAAGAGAAGCTGCTTTTCTGTGCTTCATTGTATTAACAGAATTTGGTCTGTCTACCACAGTGTTTCCCATCATGCTGCATTCAGAATGAAGTTGGCCAAGGCGCACAATACATATACATTGAAAGTACAGTTTAAGTTTATAATACTTAGAATTCTATACTACCCTCCATCAGAGATATACAAGATGACAAAAGGTATGGATAAAGTAGACATGGAGTGGATGCTTCCTCTTGTGGGGCATTCTAGGACGAGAGGTCACAGTCTTAGGATAAGGGGCAGCAAATTTAAAACCGAGTTGAGGAGAAACTACTTCTCCCAAAGGGTTGTGAATCTGTGGAATTCGCTCCCCCAAAGTGTGGTGGATGCTGGGACAGTGAGTACATTTCAGCAGGAGTTAGACAGATTTTTAATTGGGAATGGGGTTGAAGGGTTATGGGGAAAGGCAGGAAAATGGGGATGAGGAGCTTATCAGCCATGGTCGAATGGCCGAGCGGACTCGATGGGCCGAATGGCCTAATTCTGCTCCTATATCTTATGGATCGGCTTGGGTTGTTTTCTTCAGAGCAGAGATGTCTGAAGGGGGACACGATTGAGGTGTACACGATTATGAGGGGTATGAACAGGGTGAGTAGGGAGCAACTGTTGCCCTTGATTGAGGGGCCAGTCATGAGGAGGCACAGTTTTAGGCTAAGGGATTCGGAGGCGATTTGAGAAAAAGCTTTTTCACTCGGAGGGTGGTGGGAATCGGGGATGCGCTGCCTGGGAAGGTAATGGAGGCCAGAAACTTTACACCCTTTAAAAAATATTTGGATGAGCACTTGAAGTGTCATAACATCCAAGGATATGGGATCTAAGTGCAGGAAAATGGGATTAGAACATAGAACATAGAACAGTACAGCACAGAACAGGCCCTTCGGCCCACGATGTTGTGCCGAGCTTAGTCTGAAACCAAGATCAAGCTATCCCACTCCCTATCATCCTGGTGTGCTTCATGTGCCTATCCAATAACCGCTTAAATGTTCCTAAAGTGTCTGACTCCACTATCACTGCAGGCAGTCCATTCCACACCCCAACCACTCTCTGCGTAAAGAGGTTAGTGCACCTTTAGTGGTAGATATTGTCAGTGCAGTCTCGATGGGCCTTTTCTATGCTGTAAAACTCTGTGACTCTATGACAAGTCAAACACTCAATTCAACCCTTCTCACTGGGATGAGTAACACTTTCAACATTACAACGTGAACTGGTGAGATGATTCAACACCATCACACTGTGACTACAATCTCCTCTTTAGCACCTATTCAGCAGAAGCCTTTTCTTTAGCTGAGACTCTCCCTGTGTTACAGCTCACACCAATGAAGGAAAGAAGAAATCACAGTGGGCAACACGGTGGCACAGTGGTTAGCACTGCTGCCTCACAGCGCCAGCGACCTGGGTTCGATTCCCAGCTTGGGTCACTGTCTGTGTGCGGAGTTCGCACATTCTCCCCGTGTCTGCGTGGGTTTCCTCCGGGTGCTCCAGTTTCCTCTCTCACTCCAAAGATGTGCGGGTTAGGCGGATTGGCCATGCTAAATTGCCCCTTAGTGTCAGGGGGACTAGCTAGAGTAAATGCAAGGGGTTACGGAAATAGGGCTTGGGTGGGATTGTGGTCGGGTACAGACTCGATGGGCTGAATGGCCCCCTTCTGCACTGTAGAGATTCTATGATTCTAAGCAGCTCTAACATAGCAAAACACAACGGAATGTGTTTGGACTGAGATTTGACTCTGACCCATTCAGTGAGATGTTTGGACAGATGTCACAATCATGCGGGGTCGGTACAGGGGAAAGAGACACAGGCAGGTGGAGAGGTTTAGAGAGGGAGTTGCAGTGCTTGGACCCAGGCAGCTGAAGGCCCTGGTGGAGCGACGGAAACTTTCAATGCACAAGAGGCCAGAACTGGAGGAGCACAGAGATCTGACGGGGTGGTGAGGCTGGAGGAGGTGGCAGATAGGGAGAGAGGGCACGGAGGGATTTGAGAACCAGGATGAGTAGTTTATAGAATCCCACAGTGCAGAAGGAGGCCATTCGGCCCATCGAGTCTGCACTGACCACAATCCCACCCAGGCCCTATCCCCATAATCCCATGCATTTAGCCGAGCTAGTCCCCCTGACACGAAAGGGCAATTTGCCTTTACCATGGCCAATCCACCTAACCCGCACATCTTTCGGACTGTGGGAGGAAACCGGAGCACCCGGAGGAAACCCGCGCAAACACGGGGAGAAGGTGCAAACTCCACACGGACAGTCACCCAGGCCGGGATTCAAACCCGGGTCCCTGGCGCTGTGAGGCAGCAGTGCTAACCCACTGTGCCACTTTTATGCCTTTGTAACCTAAACGTCTGCAACTGTTCTGGTCACAAACTTCACTGAACGTTCCACCTGTGCTGTCAAGGGTTAACAGCACGGTCAGGCTAATGAGTGATTGAGGCTATGATGGAGCTGTGATTAATAGTCATGTGTGAGAGATTGTGTCACAGTGTGTGGAGAGTGAGTCTGCTCCGTCAGCCACCTCGTACAGGCTGGAAGTCATGTACCTTTTGTTTCAACTAAGTACCCAACTCTGCTGACAATTCCTCTTCCTCGGCGCAAGCCTGGAACATTCTTCAAATACCGTCAATAGTGGCGGTTTTTTTGATCAATGTCGATGGAACTTGCTTTGCTCTGAATGATAAAAATCAACCCAAACACGGTGATAACTCCCATTCCATTCAGGAGCTATGCAGCAAGTCCTGACGGTAACATCAACAGCTAACTCATTCTCCCTGTGTCATTGACTTGTTGTGCAGTTAGCTTGCTGCTTATTCTGCCCCTGTTTAACTTGTAATCCTCATCTTCCCTGGCTCAGGGTGACGAGGGGTGGGGGGAAGGTTCGGGATTTACTCAACAGCTGGACACTCCCATCAACACCGAGAGTGAGAGAAAACTTTCTCCCAGCGTCCCACAGTGATTACAATTCACATTTAATATGCTGGGTAACGACCAGAGCAGCACCTGTAATCCCGTGCCAATGAGTAGGGGAGACGTGTGATCCCATGATGGTGTGTCAGAGATCCATGTGTAATCCCGTGCCGATGTGTAGAACATAAGAACACAAGAAATAGGAGCAGGAGTAGGCCATCTAGCCCCTCAAGCCTGCTCCGCCATTCAATAAGATCATGGCTGATCTGATAGTGGGTTCAGTTCCACTTACCCGCCCGCTCACCATAACCCTTAATTCCCTTAATGGTTAAAAATCTATCTATCCGTGACTTAAACACATTTAACGAGGCAGCCTCTACTGCTTCATTGGGCAGAGAATTCCAAAGATTCACTACCCTCTGGGAGAAGAAGTTCCTCCTCAACTCTGTTCTAAATTGACTCCCCTTTATTTTGAGGCTAGGCCCCCTAGTTCTTGTTTCCATTCTAAGTGGAAATAACGTCGCTGCTTCTACCCTGTCTAACCCCTTCATTATCTTGTATGTCTCTATAAGATCTCCCCTCAACCTTCTAAACTCCAATGAGTACAAGCCCAGTCTACTCAATCTCTCCTCATAAGCTAACCCCCTCATCTCCGGAATCAACCTGGTGAACCTTCTCTGTACCCCCTCCAAAGCTAATATATCCTTTCTTAAATAAGGGGACCAAAATTGTACACAGTACTCTAGGTGTGGCCTCACCAGTACCCTGTACAGTTGCAGCATGACCTCCCTGCTTTTATACTCCATCCCTCTCACGATAAAGGCCAACATTCCATTTGCCTTCTTGATCACCTGCTGTACCCGCAAACTGAGTTTTTGTAGGGGAGACATGTGTGATCCCATGATGATGTGTCAGAGGGTCATGTGTAATCCCATGGTGATGTAGGGCAGACATGTGTAACCTGTGATGATGTGTCAGGGCAACATGTGTGATCCCGTGCTGATGTGTCAGGAAGCCATGTGTAATCCCATGGTGATGTAGGGTAGACATGTTTAACCTGTGCTGATGTGTAGGGTAGACCTGTGTGATCCCATGATGGTGTATCAGGGAGACATGTGTAATCCCATGGTGATGGGGGGCAGACATGTGTAACCTGTGATGATGTGTCAGGGAAACATGTGTGATCCTGTGCTGATGTGTCAGAGAGACATGTGTAATCCCGTGCTGAAGTAGGGTAAACATGTTTAACCTGTGCTGATGTGTCAGGGAGACATGTGTAACCCGTGATGATGTGTCAGGGAGACATGTGTAACCCATGATGATGTGTCAGGGAGATGTGTAATCCCCTGGTGATGTAGGGTAGACATGTTTAACCTGTGCTCTTGTGTCGGGGAGACATGTGTAATCCCCGGTGGGGGTAGATTTTCAATGCTGTGACCTGCTGTTCAGATATATCTTTTCATCGATGTTCCTGAGGGTTAGGGACATTTTACTAACACTGTGCTTCTTATCCTCGTAAGAAGTCTCACACACCAGGTTAAAGTCCAACAGGTTTATTTGGTAGCAAATACCATAAGCTTTCGGAGCGCTGCTCCTTCGTCAGATGGAGTAGAAATGTGCTCTCAAACAGTGCAAACAGACACAAAATCAAGTTGCAGAATACTGATTAGAATGCGAATCCTACAGCCAGCCAGGTCTTAAAGGCTTCTTATCCTCCCCATACCACGGCGACACTTCGCTTCCCTTTGACAGACCTGAGATACTGCTTCTCATTTTACTTGAGATCTTTTCATTGAGTAAAGTAAAAAGTTAAAGTTTATTTATTTGTCACAAGTCGGCTTACATTACCACTGCAGTGAAGTTACTGTGAAAATCCCCTAGTCGCCACACTCCAGCGCCTGTTTGGATACACTGAGGGAGAATTTAGCACGGCCAATGCACCTAACCAGCACGTCTTTCAGACTGTGGGAGGAAACCGGAGAACCCAGAGGAAACCCACGCAGACACGAGGAGAACATGCAAACTCTACACAGGCAGTGACCCAAGCCGGGAATCGAAACCGGTCCCTGACGCTGTGAAGCAGCAGTGCCAACCACTGTGCCACCGTGCCGTCCTATTAACTATTAACAAAGAACCCGGAGTTAGGACATGGTGTTCAGGAGCTAGACTATAGCTTAGGTTGATTGGCCATGCTAAAATTGACCCTCGTGTCAGGGGGATTAGCAGGATAAATGTGTGGGGTTACGGGAATAGGGCCTGGGTGGGATTGTGGTCGGTGCAGACTCAATGGGCCGAATGGCCTCCTTCAGTACTGTAGGGATTCTATGATTCTATTCTACCGCTTTCTCTGTCGGAGCCTCTCTGACCCCTGAGTTCACGGTAACATCACCACTTATCATCATGGTCCAGTCAACATGATCACGAATCCAAAGCTCGACAGGAGTGGATACTGGAAGGCTGAGAAATGGTGTTCTAGACACAGTAAGACGTTTAACAACACCAGGTTAAAGTCCAACAGGTTTATTTGGTAGCAAAAGCCACAAGCTTTGTTAAAGGTCTTACTGTGTTTACCCCAGTCCAACGCCGGCATCTCCACATCATGTTCTAGACAAACACAGAGGCTCATACTCACAGCTAAAACATTCCCGTCCAAACCCCATTTCCGAAAATCAGAGGACAAAGGGTGTTTTTCTTTTTAAATTTAAACTTCACTGGGACTATTCCACATCACATTGCTTAGACTTCAGCGATGTCCGTATCGTGGTTAGTTGTTGCGGTTTGCTCATTGAGAGAGCACAGCCACACCCAGATATCATACATTGATAGGTGCGGGAGAGGGTGAGGACATTTCTTTATTCAGGAAGAAACAAATGCTGTGGGTTTTTTTTTGTTCACTGTGTTGGATGTTCCTGTCAGTGTCCATGTTGTAGTCACCGCTCTGTTGGAGCTTGCAGACTCAGCTTACCCTCCCTCCTCTGCACTATAAAGGTCACTGTCCCACTGTACACTCCACCACACATCCCCCCCACCCCCTGACTCACCCCGGCCAACACCAAACCTTCTACCCCTTTCCTCCTCTCCTTCCTCATGCCACACGGCTGAGCTCAGACTCAACTGTACAGGAGTACACAACACCTGTAAACACATGTGAGCTCAGTGCCCTGAGCTGCGGGCATTGTCTTGAAGATTCAATGACGTGCCAGTGTATTACCTGTGAAGGTACAATGTAGTCCTCAAGTGTCAGTGCATTACATAAAAACTAGAGTGGGTGACATGGTGGCACAGTGGGTTAGCACTGCTGCCTTCACAGCGCCAGGGACCCGGGTTCGATTCCCGGCTTGGGTCACTGTCTGTGCGGAGTCTGCACGTTCTCCCCCGTGTCTGCGTGGGTTTCCTCCGGGTGCTCCGGTTTCCTCCCACAGTCTGAAAGACGTGCGGGTTAGGGTGCATTGACCCGAACAGGCGCCGGAGTGTGGGCGACTCAGGGATTTTCACAGTAACTTCATCGCAGTGTTAATGTAAGCCTTACTTGTGACTAATGAATAAACTTTAACTTTAGAAGCAGGAGGAGGCCATTCAGCCCTTCGAGCCTGCTCCACCATTCATTATGATCATGGCTGATCATCGAATTCAATATCCTGATGCCCCCCCCCCGCCCCCGCCCCCATATCCCTCGATCCCTTTAGCCCCTAGAGCTATATCTAATTTCTTGAAATCACACAACGTTTTGGCCTCCACTGCATTCTGTGGGAGTGAATTCCACACATTCACCACCCTCTGGGTGAAGAAATTTCTCCTCACCTCAGTTCTAAAAGGTTTATCCCCTTATCCTCAAACTATGACCCCTATCACTTCGCCCACCACGGAATCGGAGCGGGCGAGGATCCGACAACAGAAATCTCCGTTGACCTCGGGCGGGGATTTCCAGTCTCGCCCGAACGAGACTGTAAAATCCCACCCCTAGTTCTGGATTCCCCCGCCCCCCATCAGGAACGTTCTTTCTGAATCTACCCTGTCTAACCCTGTTAGAATTTTATAAGTTTCTATGAGATCCCTTCTCACTCTTCTAAACTTCAGTGAATACAATTCTAACCGACTTAGTCTCTCCTCATATGACAGACCTGCCATCCCAGGAATCAGCCGGGTAAACCTTCGCTGTACTCCCCCTGTAGCAAGGACATCCTTCCTCAGATAAGGACACCAAAACTGCACACAATACTCCAGGTGTGTCCTCACCAATGCCCGATAGAATTGCAACAAAACATCCCTATCCCTATACTCAAATCCTCTTGCGATGAAGGCCAACATACCATTTGCCCATTGAGTTGTGGTGTAGTCATGGTATGCCAGTGTGTAACCCATGGAAGCCTGCCACGGGACAGTGCAAGGCTGGACAACCTGCAAACCCACCTTCTCCTGACATCCCGATCCACCATCCTGCCCGTCACCAAATTTCCGACTCTTGTTTACAACAGAGTGACGGCTCTCTCGAGACTGGTGACATCAAGGGGTATGGGGGGGGCAGTGCAGGAAAGTGGCATTGGCTTAGATGATGGAGCATGATATAATTGAAAGGCAGAGCAGGCTCGAGGGGCTGAATGGCCTCTTCCTGTCCCGATGTTCCATATTCGTCTCAGTCTGTGCTTGTGCTGATGGGACTTTCTGAAACCAGTCACATCTGACTTCACATTGCAATAGTGCGGTTTCAGCACAAGGTGGCGACAGAGGATAAAGGCTGGATAGATTCACACTGTCCACAGAGTGAATGAGAGGAGGCCATTCAGCCCCTCCATTCTGTCCCACCATTGAATGAGATCATCTTCAATCTGTGCCTGAACGCCTTTGACCAGCCTTTCTCTCACACAGGAAGTCTATGTTTCTATACAGGAAGTAGTTGATGCCAAAACATTGAATGTATTCAAGAGGCGGCTGGATATAGCACTTGGGGCCAATGGGATCAAAGGTTATGGGGAGAAAGCAGGATTAGGCTATTGAGTTGGATGATCAGCCATGATTGTGATGAATGGCGGAGCAGGCTCGAAGGGCCGAATGGCCTCCTCCTGCTCCTATCTTCTATGTTTCTAACCAATCTCCAGAAAATCCAACCCAGCAACAATGTGGCAATCTCAACCCCCCAGAGCCCACCACCTCCCCCCACCCCCAACCACCCACTGCCCCCCAACCCCAGTGTGAAAAAGCGCTTGCTTCACAGCTGGATTCCAGCCCATCCCATTCCCCTTCCAGTGGGCACTTTCTCTCCATCTATCCTTTGTGTGTTTGAATTGCCCCGCTATCTCCTCTGCTGAAGCGAATACCACCTGTCCCCCTCCTATCACCCCCTACAGACAGACAGTGCTGTGTCATTGGTGTCGGGTTGTTTGTCCAGAATGTCTGTCTCTCTCTTTGACCGGCCGAGCTTCTTTCCCTGTCTGGGGGGGGGTGCTTCAGTTGGGAATGTGGGTGACGTGCCCCCTTTCTGTGGGGGTGGGCAGAGAGTGGGGGCAGAGAGACGCGGTGAGCTGGTGGCTGTCACTGGGCGGGTGATCCCTGGGCAGGACACTGTGTTTCTGAAGCTCAGCGGAGCCTCAGTATCAGTCGCTGGCTCACTCTGTCCTGTGTCCATCCTAATGTTTTCCTTTTCCCTGTCCGCAGCACTCCTCCTCTTCCAGCCCCACAACACACCCTCTTTTTTAGTTTAAAAATATTATTTATTAGTGTCACCAGTAGGCTTACATTAGCACTGCAATGAAGTTACTGTGAAAATCCCCTAATCGCCACACTCCGGCGCCTGTTCGGGTACACTGAGGGAGAATTTAGCATGGCCAATCAACCTAACCGACACATCTTTGGACTGTGGGGGGAAACCGGAGCACCCGGAGGAAACCCACGCAGACACGGGGAGAATGTGCAAACTCCACACAGACACTGACCCAAGCTGGGAATCAAACCCGGGTCCCTGGCGCTGTGAGGCAGCAGTGCTAACCCACTGTGCCGCCGTGGAGTTGTTTCATATGTATGTGTGTATGTTTGTGTGTGTCTCTGTGTTTCTCTGTGTGTGCGTGCGTTGCTGCATGTGTGTGTCTGCATGTGTGTGTGTGTGTTTCTCTGTGTGTGCGTGCATGGCTGCGTGTGTTGCTACGTGTGTGTGTCTGCGTGTGTGTGTGTCACTAACATGCGCGCGTGTGTGTGTCGCTAATTACGCTGTTGTCAGATTGGGATATTGAGTAGCGAGGTCATCAATAACAGGCGGATGTTATTGTGGGGTCAGATGGTCTGTGAATCCCCCCGAGGGTTAAATAATGCATTGGAAGACCACCAACAGCAGTTAGAAAGCCTCTCGGGACAAGCATCTTCCGGCTATGATTCGAAACATTTGACCCTGTCACTAGAAGCATTTCCTGCCCATTAGAGATTAATTTTCAGAATGGTTAGAGTCAGTTTGTGTTCCTGTGCAAGGGGACCCCAGTGTTGAGGTAGAGGGTGGGGTCGGGGGGGGGATCGCAGGAAATTGGGTGAGTGATAGAGACTGTACACCACAATCCGTTCCAAAAGCCCCGGCCTCCAGATGTGCGTCTGTTTCAGATATTTACAGGATGTGGGTGTCGCTGGTGATGCGCGACAATCAAGCACGAGGTACAAGGCTTCAGCGATTGAAGGCTTTTATTGACAAACAATGGAACTATCTAACACGAGTACACCAATCCAGACTGGAGGGTTCCCGCCTGAGCAGAGGGTCTTATACCTCTCCCCAGGAGGCGGGGCCCGACCGGGATGTGCCATAACAACATCCACCACAGGTATATTAATCCCACAGTGGCAACACCCTAACCCAACAGTAACATTGGAATAACCCCACAGTGGTAACCAACGATGGTTCACCACAGCTGGCTGGCCAGCATTTATTATCCATCCTGAGTTGCCCCTTGAGAAGGTGGTGATGAGCTGCTGCCTTGAATCGCTGCAGTCCATGTTCTGTGGGTTGACCCACAATGCCGTGAGGGAGGGAATTCCAGGATTTTGACCCAGCGACTGTGAAGGAACGGCGATGTATTTCCAAATCAGGATGGTGAGTGGCTTGGAGGGGAACTTGCAGGTGGTGGTGTTCCCAGGTATCTGCTGCCCTTGTCCTTCTCGATGGTGGAAAGGGGGAAGTGACGGTGTCCCTATTCAAAGCTGCGGTATCGCTGTTTGCGTCACCAGTACAAGAATCAGAAGAACAAGGAGCTGGAGCTGGCAATTTAGCCCCTCCAAGCCTGCTCTGCCATTCAATGGGATTGTGATAAACCACTGTTATATCTTATCTGTGGTGGTTAACCACTGTTAGTCAGTATTTATCATTACCTGTATATGTGGCACATCCCTGTCGGTTCCGCCCAAGTCTCCTCCCCCTGGTCCGGGTATAAAGGCGGTGGCTCCTCCCCCTAGCCTTCAGTACAGACCAGATCTCCGACAGGGATGGCTCCAAGTTCTTGCCAATAAAAGCCTATTTGTCTTGCTCACAACTAGTCTCGGCTCGATTGATAGTACATCAGGGATCAAACCAGGTAGAAGGAAATAACTTAAATTTAGATAGCGCCAGTCACATCCCCAAGACTACCCAAAGCACTCCACAACCAGGGGAGCACATCGGAAGTGTTGCAACTCTCACAGAATCCCTACAGTGCAGAAGGAGGCCATTTGGCCCATCGAGTCTGGCAGCACGGTGGCACAGTAGTTAGCACTGCTGCTTAACAGCGCCAGGGTGCCGACCACAATCCCACCCAGGCCCTATCCCCAGAACCACTCACATTCACCCGAGCTAGTCCCCCTGACACTAAGGGACAATTCAGCATGGTCAATCCACCTAACCTGCACATCTTTGGATCGGTAAGTTAATTTATTAGTGTCACATTACATGAACACTGCAATGAGGTTACTGTGAAAATCCCCTAGTCGCCACACTCCGGCGCCTGTTCGGGTACACTGAGGGGGAATTTAGCACGGCCAATGCACCTAACTAGCACGTCTTTCAGACTGTGGGAGGAAACCGGAGCACCCGGAGGAAACCCATGCAGACACGGGGAGAACGTGCAGACTCCGCACAGACAGTGACCCAAGCCGGGAATCGAACCCGGCACCCTGGCGTTGTGAAGCAGCAGTGCTAACCACTGTGCCACCGTGCTGCCATGTCATCATTTAGGAAACCAGGCAGCCAATATTTGCAGAGCAAGATCCCATAACTATCAGTGTGATAATGAGCACAGCGTTTGGATTTCAGTGATGGTCGTTAAGGGTCAAATGTTCACGAGAACTTTGGGAGGAAAGCAGAATGCTTAAGATGTTGAAAATCTAAAATACAAACACAAATAACAGTTCCTGTGGAGAGAGAAGCAGAGTTAACATTTCAGATCCGGGTTCTGAGATGTTTGATCGGAACTGGGGAGGTGATGGCCTAGTGGTATTATCGCCAGACTATTAATCCAGAAACTCAGCTGATGCTCTGGGGACCCGGGTTCGAATCCCGCCCACGACAGATGGTGGAATTTGAATTCAATGAAAAAATATCTGGAATTAAGAATCTACTGATGACCCATTGTCGATTTGTTGGAAAAACCCATCTGGTTCACTAATGTCCTTTAGGGAAGGAAATCTGCCGTCCTTACCCAGTCTGGCCTACATGTGACTCCAGAGCCACAGCAATGTGGTTGACTCTCAATTAGGGATGGGCAATAAATGCTGTCCAGCCAGTCATGCCCCATGAGTGAATAAAATAAACTCCGCTTCACAGCTGTGGCCAGATTATTTCCGGTATGTTCTGCTTTTATTTGGAGGAGGAGCGCTTTGCTCTTCAGCTCAGGGTGGTTGTGGGACCTCTGACGTTCGCCTGAGAGAGAAAATGAGGCCTCGGTGTCACGCCTCAGGTCAGCAGCTGTGACCGTGTGGCACTCCCCCCAGCCCTGCACCAGAGTGTCAGCCCGGGACTTGTGGGCTCCGGGGGTGGCACTTGTACCTGCGGCCTTCTGAGCCGGGGAGTCAGTGTTGGAGGGAGGTGGAGCACAGCCCTCTGAACAATAGCTGAGAGGATAGAGTGACGACCTCACAGAGGAGGTCTGTAATAGCTTCACGCTCTCTCTATCCGACCAGCCCGGGGAGGGAGGAGGGTGACCGAGCGTCCACCAGAGGGTGGTGTTGTCTCAGTCAGCGAGGAGGTTTCATTCTGCCTTCTGACAGGAAGCACTGGAAATTAGCCCTTTTTCTCCTCAATAAAGAAACAGCGGAACAAATTGTCGGAGCAAGGGAGCACCCCCGGTTATCCACCCAGTACCAGTCCTAAACTTATTGCAACTCTCTGTGGCAATAGGAGCAGAGCTTGTGTGGGGAAAAATGGGTGATCGAATGGATAAATAATTTACGGTGTTGATTGGGTCCGAGAGAATAGCCCAGAAGGAATGAACAGTTCAGACCAGCATTCTTATTTCCCCGCTGTATTGTGTTTTTTTCCTTCTGGGAGAGTATGTGGGAGGCACAGTGGGTTAGCACAGCTGCCACTCAGCGCCAGGGGCCCGGGTTCGATTCCCGGCTTGGGTCACTGTCTGTGTGGAGTTTGCACGCTCTCCCCGTGTCTGCGTGGGTTTCCTCCGGGTGCTCCGGTTTCCTCCCACAGTCCGAAAGACGTGCTGGTTAGGGTGCATTGGCCGTGTTAAATTTTCCCTCAGTGTCCAAAGCTATGCAAGTTAAGGGAGTTCGCAGGGTTACGGGGATGGGGCAGGGGTGTGGGCTTGGCTGAGATTCTCTGTCGGAGAGTGGGTGCAGACTCTGTGGCCTCCTTCTGCACCTGTGAGGATTCTATGTCAGAAAACACTTCTCTGCACAAAGGGATAGTAAGAACCTCTCGCTCTCTTCCCCTGACCCTCCCTCCCACCCCAGAGGCTGGTCGGGACAGGCAGGAGTTGGGAAATTCGGTACTGAGATCTGGTAGACAAGGGCATTCCGGGTCACACAATGAAGGTGGGTGAGTGGCCTTAAAATACAGATCAGCCTTGATCTCCTCGGGAGGTGGAATAGGCTGGAGGGGCTGAATGGCCTCGCTCTGTCCTGAACTATCTGAGGGCTGGACTAACAATATAAACACCAACAGACCGGGTGAATGAACGTCAGACCCTCCCCCTGCCAGGGTCCGGGTGACCATTCAGCCATGATCTGATTGAATGGTGGAGCAGGTTCGAAGGGCTGAATGGCCTCCTCCCACACACACATATTCACACACACACACACACACAGATACTCACACACACACACAGATACTCCACACACACACACACACACACACACACACAGATACTCACACACACAAACACACACAGATACAGACACAGACTCACACACTCACTCGCACCCACAGAGAGACACTCCCACAGAGACTCTCTCTCTCTCTCTCTCACACAGACACACACACACACTCTCTCTCTCTTTCTCTCTCTCACACACTCTCTCTCTCTCTCTCTCTCACACTCACTCACTCTCTCTCTCACACACACACTCTCTCTCTCTCTTTCTCTCTCTCACACTCTCTCTCTCTCTCACACACACACTCACTCTCTCTCTCTCTCACACACACTCCCTCTCTCTCTCTCTCTCTCACACTCTCTCTCTCTCACACGCACACTCTCTCTCTCACACACACACACCATTTCTCACTCTCACGCATACACACACACACTTTTAATTAGGGAAAACATCACGGCCGTACTGAGAGGGGATATATCCGAGGGTTCGGCCACTGAGTCTATATGGGTAGAACTGAGAAACAAGAAGGGGGAAAGAGGTGGTACTGTAGGCCCCCAAATAGTCAGCGGGAAATTGAGGAGCAAATATGTAAGGAGATTACAGATAGCTCCAAGAAAAATAGGTGGGGAGAGTCGGAGATTTTAACTTTCCCAACATTGACTGGGACAGCCATAGTATTAGAGGGTTGAAAGGAGAGAAATTTGTTGAGTGTATTCAGGAGGAATTTCTCATTCAGTATGTGGATGGTCTGACTAGAGAGGGGGCAAAATGTGACCTCCTCTTGGGAAATAAGGAAGGGCGGGTGACAGAAGTGTTAGCGAGGGATCACTTTGGGACCAGTGACCATAATCCTATTAGTTTTAAGACAGCTATGGAGAATGATAGGTCTGGCCCAAAAGTTAAAATTCTAAATTGGGGCAAGGCCAATTTTGATGGTATCAGGCAGGAACTTTCAAAAGTTAATTGGGGGAGTCTGTGGGAAGGCAAAGTGACGTCTGGTAAGTGGGAGGCTTTCAAAAGTGTGTTAACCAGGGTTGGGTAAGCACATTCCTCTTAGCATGAAGGGCAAGACTGGCAGAAGTAGGGAACCCTGGATGACTCGGGATATTGAGGCCCTGGTCAAGAAGAAGGAAGAGGCACATGGCATGCATAGGCAGCTGGTATCAAGTGAATCTCTTGAAGGGTATAGGGGGTGTAGGAGTAGAGTTAAGAGAGAAATCCGGCGGGCAAAAAGGGGACATGAGATTGTTTTGGCAGATAAGGCAAAGGAGAATCCAAAGAGCTTCTACAAATACATAAAGGGCAAGGGAGAGAGTAGGAAGCCAGAGGGTGGTTGTCGAGGATTGTTTTTCAAACTGGAGGCCTGTGACCAGTGATGTGCCTCAGGGATCAGTGCTGGGTCCACTGTTATTTATCATTTATATTAATGATTTGGATGAGAATATAGGAGGCATGGTTAGTAAGTTTGCAGATGACACCAAGATTGGTGGCATAGTGGATAGTGAAGAAAGTTATTTCTAATTGCAACGGAATCTTGATTAATTGGGCCAGTGGGCTGGCGAATGGCCGATGGAGTTTAATTTAGACAAATGCGAGGTGATGCATTTTGGTAGATTGAACCAGGGCAGGACTTACTCAGTTAATGGTAGGGCGTTGGGGAGAGTTACAGAACAAAGCGATCGAGGGATACATGTTCATAGCTCCTTAAAAGTGGAGTCACAGGTGGACAGAGTGGTGAAGAAGGCATTTGGCATGCTTGGTTTCATCAGTCAGAACATTGAACAGAGGAGCTGGGACGTCTTGTTGAAGTTGTACAAGACATTGGTAAGGCCACACTTGGAATACTGTGTGCAGTTCTGGTCACCCTATTATAGAAAGGATATTATTAAACGAGAAAGAGTGCAGAAAAGATTTACTGGGATGCTACCGGGACTTGATGGATTGAGTTATAAAGAGAGGCTGGATAGACTGAGACTTTTTTCTCTGGAGCGTAGGAGGCTGAGGGGTGATCTTATAGAGATCTATAAAATAATGAGGGGCATAGATCAGCTAGATAGTCAATATCTTTTCCCAAAGGTAGGGGAGTCTAAAACTAGAGGGCATAGGTTTAAGGTGAGAGGGGAGAGATACAAAAGTGTCCAGAGGGGCAATTTTTTCACACAGAGGGTGGTGAGTGTCTGGAACAAGCGGTCAGAGGTAGTAGTAGAGGCGGGTACAATTTTGTCTTTTAAAAAGCCTTTAGACAGTTAGATGGGCATGATGGGTTTAGAGAGATATGGGCCAAATGTGGGCAATTGGGATCAGCTTAGGTGTTTAAAAAGAAATGGGCAGCATGGACAAGTTGGGCCGAAGGACCTGTTTCCATGCTGTAAACCTCTATGACTCTATGACACACATGCACACTCTCTCACACACACACACACTCTCTCACACACACACACACTCTCACACACACACACTCTCTCACACACACACTCTCTCACACACACACATTGTCCTTGCAACTGCAGCAAGGTTGTTCTGTGAAGGAGCAGTCGATGGCTGGAAAGTTGCATTGACAATGCGAATCGACTGGAGAGGTCAGGCTTGTTCCAGCGAGGTTAGCCAATACACACATTATCCCTCAGCTCAGGCCTAACCATTCATCAGCTGCAATCTGATAGGTGTGCAGTTACCGGGCAGATCTGATGGATCATTTCCATGAGCAGTGATGTTTCTGACCGGTCGGCTCACAATGCTGCATAAAGTCATGTCTGTCAGTGAGAGTGTCCCACTCTGAGTCAGCTCAGAATTCCCCTTCACACTGAGATCACCCCCTCCCTGTCCGCCACCCCCACCCTGTACACACCCCCCCCACCCTGTACACACCCCCCCACCCTGTACACACCCCTCCTCCCTGTACACACCCCCCCTCCCTGTACACACCCCCCCTCCCTGTACACACCCCCCCACACTGTACACACCCCCCAACCCTGTACACACCCCCCCTCCCTGTACACACCCCCCCTCCCTGTACACACCCCCCCACCCTGTACACACCCCCCAACCCTGTACACACCCCCCCCTCCCTGTACACACCCCCCAACCCTGTACACACCCCCCCCACCCTGTACACACACCCCCTCCCTGTCCACACCCCCACTCCCTGTCCACACCCCCCCCTCCCCGTCCACACCCCCCCCTCCCCGTCCACACCCCCCCTCCCCGTCCACACCCCCCCTCCCCGTCCACACCCCCCCCTCCCCGTCCACACCCCCCCCTCCCTGTCCACACCCCCCCCTCCCTGTCCACACCCCCCCCTCCCTGTCCACATCCCCCCCTCCCTGTCCACACCCCCCCCTCCCTGTCCACACCCCCCCCTCCCTGTCCACACCCCCCCCTCCCTGTCCACACCCCCCCCCTCCCTGTCCACACCCCCCCCCTCCCTGTCCACACCCCCCCCCTCCCTGTCCACACCCCCCCCCTCCCTGTCCACACCCCTCCCTCCCTGTCCACACCCCTCCCTCCCTGTCCACACCCCCCCCTCCCTGTCCGCTCCCCCCTCCCTGTCCGCTCCCCCCTCCCTGTCCGCTCCCCCCTCCCTGTCCGCTCCCCCCTCCCTGTCCGCTCCCCCCTCCCTGTCCGCTCCCCCCTCCCTGTCCGCTCCCCCCTCCCTGTCCGCTCCCCCCTCCCTGTCCGCTCCCCCCTCCCTGTCCGCTCCCCCCTCCCTGTCCGCTCCCCCCTCCCTGTCCGCTCCCCCCTCCCTGTCCGCTCCCCCCTCCCTGTCCGCTCCCCCCTCCCTGTCCGCTCCCCCCTCCCTGTCCGCTCCCCCCTCCCTGTCCGCTCCCCCCTCCCTGTCCGCTCCCCCCTCCCTGTCCGCTCCCCCCTCCCTGTCCGCTCCCCCCTCCCTGTCCGTTCCCCCCTCCCTGTCCGCTCCCCCCTCCCTGTCCGCTCCCCCCTCCCTGTCCGCTCCCCCCTCCCTGTCCGCTCCCCCCTCCCTGTCCGCTCCCCCCTCCCTGTCCGCTCCCCCCTCCCTGTCCGCTCCCCCCTCCCTGTCCGCTCCCCCCTCCCTGTCCGCTCCCCCCTCCCTGTCCGCTCCCCCCTCCCTGTCCGCTCCCCCCTCCCTGTCCGCTCCCCCCTCCCTGTCCGCTCCCCCCTCCCTGTCCGCTCCCCCCTCCCTGTCCGCTCCCCCCTCCCTGTCCGCTCCCCCCTCCCTGTCCGCTCCCCCCTCCCTGTCCGCTCCCCCCTCCCTGTCCGCTCCCCCCTCCCTGTCCGCTCCCCCCTCCCTGTCCGCTCCCCCCTCCCTGTCCGCTCCCCCCTCCCTGTCCGCTCCCCCCTCCCTGTCCGCTCCCCCCTCCCTGTCCGCTCCCCCCTCCCTGTCCGCTCCCCCCTCCCTGTCCGCTCCCCCCTCCCTGTCCGCTCCCCCCTCCCTGTCCGCTCCCCCCTCCCTGTCCGCTCCCCCCTCCCTGTCCGCTCCCCCCTCCCTGTCCGCTCCCCCCTCCCTGTCCGCTCCCCCCTCCCTGTCCGCTCCCCCCTCCCTGTCCGCTCCCCCCTCCCTGTCCGCTCCCCCCTCCCTGTCCGCTCCCCCCTCCCTGTCCGCTCCCCCCTCCCTGTCCGCTCCCCCCTCCCTGTCCGCTCCCCCCTCCCTGTCCGCTCCCCCCTCCCTGTCCGCTCCCCCCTCCCTGTCCGCTCCCCCCTCCCTGTCCGCTCCCCCCTCCCTGTCCGCTCCCCCCTCCCTGTCCGCTCCCCCCTCCCTGTCCGCTCCCCCCTCCCTGTCCGCTCCCCCCTCCCTGTCCGCTCCCCCCTCCCTGTCCGCTCCCCCCTCCCTGTCCGCTCCCCCCTCCCTGTCCGCTCCCCCCTCCCTGTCCGCTCCCCCCTCCCTGTCCGCTCCCCCCTCCCTGTCCGCTCCCCCCTCCCTGTCCGCTCCCCCCTCCCTGTCCGCTCCCCCCTCCCTGTCCGCTCCCCCCTCCCTGTCCGCTCCCCCCTCCCTGTCCGCTCCCCCCTCCCTGTCCGCTCCCCCCTCCCTGTCCGCTCCCCCCTCCCTGTCCGCTCCCCCCTCCCTGTCCGCTCCCCCCTCCCTGTCCGCTCCCCCCTCCCTGTCCGCTCCCCCCTCCCTGTCCGCTCCCCCCTCCCTGTCCACGCCCCCCCTCCCTGTCCACGCCCCCCCTCCCTGTCCACGCCCCCCCTCCCTGTCCACGCCCCCCCTCCCTGTCCACGCCCCCCTCCCTGTCCACAGCCCCCCCTCCCTGTCCACACCCCCCCCTCCCTGTCCACACCCCCCCTCCCTGTCCACACCCCCCCTCCCCGTCCACCCCCCCCTCCCCGTCCACACCTCCCCCTCCCTGTCCACACACCCCCCCCACCCTGTACACACCCCCCCCTCCCTGTACACACACCCCCCACCCTGTACACACACCCCCCCACCCTGTACACACACCCCCCCACCCTGTACACACACCCCCCCACCCTGTACACACACCCCCCCACCCTGTACACACCCCCCCCTCCCTGTACACACACCCCCCCACCCTGTACACACACCCCCTCCACCCTGTACACACACCCCTCCCTGTCCACACCCCCCCCTCCCTGTCCACACCCCCCCCTCCCTGTCCACACCCCCCCCTCCCTGTCCACACCCCCCCTCCCTGTCCACACCCCCCTCCCTGTCCACCCCCCCCTCCCTGTCCACACCTCCCCCTCCCTGTCCACACACCCCCCCCACCCTGTACACACCCCCCCCTCCCTGTACACACACCCCCCACCCTGTACACACACCCCCCCACCCTGTACACACACCCCCCCACCCTGTACACACACCCCCCCACCCTGTACACACACCCCCCCACCCTGTACACACACCCCCCCACCCTGTACACACACCCCCCCTCCCTGTCCACACCCCCCCTCCCTGTCCACACCCCCCCTCCCTGTCCACACCCCCCCCTCCCTGTCCACACCCCCCCCTCCCTGTCCACACCCCCCCCCTCCCTGTCCACACCCCCCCTCCCTGTCCACACCCCCCCTCCCTGTCCACACCCCCCTCCCTGTCCACACCCCCCTCCCTGTCCACACCCCCCTCCCTGTCCACACCCCCCTCCCTGTCCACACCCCCCCTCCCTGTCCACACCCCCCCCTCCCTGTCCACACCCCCCCCCTCCCTGTCCACACACCCCCCCCACCCTGTACACACCCCCCCCTCCCTGTACACACACCCCCCACCCTGTACACACACACCCCCACCCTGTACACACACCCCCCCACCCTGTACACACACCCCCCCACCCTGTACACACACCCCCCCACCCTGTACACACACCCCCCCACCCTGTACACACACCCCCCCCACCCTGTACACACACCCCCCCCACCCTGTACACACACCCCCCCACCCTGTACACACACCCCCCCACCCTGTACACACACCCCCCCACCCTGTACACACTCCCCCCCACCCTGTACACACTCCCCCCCACCCTGTACACACTCCCCCCCACCCTGTACACACTCCCCCCCACCCTGTACACACTCCCCCCCACCCTGTACACACTCCCCCCCACCCTGTACACACTCCCCCCCACCCTGTACACACTCCCCCCCACCCTGTACACACTCCCCCCCACCCTGTACACACTCCCCCCCACCCTGTACACACACCCCCCCACCCTGTACACACACCCCCCCACCCTGTACACACACCCCCCCACCCTGTACACACACCCCCCCCACCCTGTACACACACCCCCCCCCACCCTGTACACACACCCCCCCCCACCCTGTACACACCCCCCCCTCCCTGTACACACACCCCCCTCCCTGTACACACACCCCCCCACCCTGTACACACACCCCCCCACCCTGTACACACCCCCCCCTCCCTGTACACACACCCCCCTCCCTGTACACACACCCCCCTCCCTGTACACACACCCCCCCACCCTGTACACACACCCCCCCCCACCCTGTACACACACCCCCCCCACCCTGTACACACCCCCCCACCCTGTACACACACCCCCCTCCCTGTACACACCCCCCCTCCCTGTACACCCCCCCCCTCCCTGTACACACACCCCCCCCACCCTGTACACACCCCCCCCTCCCTGTACACACCCCCCCTCCCTGTACACCCCCCCCACCCTGTACACACCCCCCCCACCCTGTACACACACCCCCTGCTCCCCTCAGCAATTTCCTGTTATCTGACCCATGTCTGTGTCTGTGTAAGACAGTGCCATGTGTGTATGTGTTTGAGACAGTGCCGTGTGTGCCTGTGCATGTGCGTGTCTGTGTGTGTGTGCGTGCCTGTGCGTGTGCCTGTGCGTGTGCGTGCCTGTGCGTGTGTGTGCCTGTGTGTGTGAGTGTGTGTGTCCATGCTATGTGTGTCAGTGCAGTGTGATGCACTATTCTCCCATGTCTGTCACACTGACATGTTCTGGCCAGTCCTGAGGAAGATCGACTTCCTCCAGACCTCCCCGGTGATTGTATTGAACTGACAGCAGAAAAGGAGTCAATTCGGCCCTGGGTGTGGGTGCTGGCCCAGCTGCACCCTCTCAGTACCCCGATATTGGCATTGGGACAATAGGGCTCGGCTCTCCAGTGTGGGATTTGAGTTGAACAGGACCAAGCCGACTGGAAGATGCCCTCAGTTGGCTTCCAGAAAGATTAAATTCAGCTGAGTCTCTGCGAGATAGAGATTGATTTTTTAAACTGCTCTATTCTGGGAAAGCAGCAGTACAATGACCTCAGCTTCCTGTCTCCCCGACTGACAAGTGGGAGAGACACTGACTGAAATCAGGTCTTCAGTCTCAACAAAGCAAACTGCAAAGCTCTGAGGGCGAAATTGCCTCTGGAGGATTGGGGAATTTACAGTCACTGTGCAGAAGAGGCCCTTCAGCCCATCGACTGGCCGCTAATTAATTTTAAGAATTAATTTGTGGTTTATAACAAATTCTTATTTTTTAATTCATTTGTGGGACACGGGCATCGTGGCCAGGCCAGCATTTATTGCCCATCCCTAGTTGCCCTTGGAGGGCAGTTGAGAGTCAACCACATTGCTGTGGCTCTGGAGTCACATGTAGGCCAGACCGGGTAAGGACGGCAGATTTCCTTCCCTAAAGGGACATTAGTGAATCAGATGGGTTTTTCCAACAATCAACAATGGATTCATGGTCATCAGTAGATCCTTAATTCAAGATATTTATTTTGCTGAATTCAAATTCCACCATCTGCCATGGCGGGATTCGAACCCGGGTCCCCCAGAACGTTAGCTGAGTTTCTGGATTAATAGTCTGGCGATAATACCACGAGGCCAAGGTGGAGCACAAAGATCCAACAGAAGTGACCCAACCATGACTAAGAGAAGTTAGAGATTGTATTAAGTCAAAGACTTCTTAAAATTGTCCAAAAAATGTTTGAAACCCGAGGATTGGGAGCTTTCCAATGGAGGACCAAGAAACCAATACAGGAAGAGAAAATAGCATGTGAAAATAAACTGGTGAGAAACATAAAAATGGATTGTAAAAGCTTCCATGAATATTTTGATTTGATTTATTATTGTCACATGTATTAACATATAGTGAAAAGTATTGTTTCTTGCGCGCTATACAGACAAAGCATACCGTTCATAGAGAAGGAAAGGAGAGAGTGCAGAATGTAGTGTTACAGTCATAGCTAGGGCATAGAGAAAGATCAACTTAATGCAAGGTAAGTCCATTCAAAAGTCTGACAGCAGCAGGGAAGAAGCTGTTCCTGAGTTGGTTGGTATGTGCCCTCAGACTTTTGTATCTTTTTCCCGATGGAAGAAGGTGGAAGAGAGAATGTCCGGGGTGCTTTGCCGAGGCAGCGGGAAGTGTAGACAGAGTCAATGGATGGGAGGCTGGTTTGTGTGATGGATTGGGCGACATTCAGGACCTTTTGTAGTTCCTTGCGGTCTTGGGCACGGCATACCAAGCTGTGATACAACCAGAAAGAATGCTTTCTGTGGTGCATCTGTAAAAGTTGGTGAGAGTCGTAGCTGACATGCCAAATTTCCTTCGTCTTCTAAATATGTCTGAACAATAAATCTCCTGGAGCCTGGACATCTACATGCCCGAGTGTGGGTGAGAGGTGGTTGCGGAGATTGTGGATGCGTTGGTGGTCATCTTCCAAAATGATTGTCCTGAAACAGCTGCTGCAGATTGGATGGGCGCCAATGTAACCCCCACTATGTAAAAACAAAAGAGGCAGAGGAGAACAGAAGGGGAACTTTCGAGGCCTGTTAGTCTGGCACCAGCAGTAGGGAAAATGCTGGAAAGGATGTGCTGACAGGACACTGAGACACTAATGCTTGGATTGGGCATGAGTCAACATGGAGTTATGAAACAGAAGTCACGTCTGACAAACCTACTGGAGTTTTCTGAGGATGTAACTAGAAAAATCGACACATAGAAACATAGATGGAAAATAGGAGCAGGAGGAGGCCATTCGGTCCTTCGAGCCTGCTCTGCCATTCATTTTGATTCCCTGATCCAACCTTCCCTCCAATATCCCTCGATCCCTTTATCCCCGAGAGCTATATCTAATTTCTTCTTGAAATCAGACAACGTTTTGGCCTCAACTACATTCTGTGGTAGTGAATTCCACACATTCACCACCCTCTGGGTGAAGACATTTCTCCTCACTTCAGTCCTAAAAGCTTTACCCCTTATCCTCAAACTATGACCCCCTAGCACACTGGTTAGCACTGCTGCCTCACAGTGCCAGGGACGCAGGTTCAATTCCGGCCTCGGGTCGCTGTCTGTGTGGAGTCTGCACGTTCTCCCCGTGTCTGCGTGGGTTTCCTCCGGGTGCTCCGGTTTCCTCCCACAGTCCAAGGATGTGCAGATTAGGGTGGATTGGCCGTGCTAAATTGTCCCTTAGTGTCAGGGGGGCTAGCTAGGGTAAATACGTGGGGTCACGGGGATAGGGCCTGGGTGGGATTGTGGTCGGTGCAGACTCGATGGGCCGAATGGCCTCCTTCTACACCATGGGGATTCTCTGAGATTCTATTCTCGGAAATGATGTGATTGTGATGGGAAGTAGTGTGGGTCTGGGGAGACACAGAACAATGTCCCTCATTGCATCTCCTTTCCCTTCCCAGCCTACCCATGTTACAGCTGCCGTGATATATCGGTGTACAGTCTGTAACCCAACCCATCCCGTCTGTCCCACTGCACTCCATAAACAGTCTGTCTGCTCTGTCTTTTCTTCCCCACCCCCACCCTGACTCCAGAGAAGCTTGCTGCCATGGTTTTGCCATCTGTAGGTAATCTGCCCTGTGGTTAATGCAATCACCTTCTCAATGAGATTAGGGTTGGATACAGTATATCAGTGAATGGTGCAGTCTGAATCAGATTAGCTCTGCTAATGGAAACAGAGTCTCTGACCTTGAACTTAGGATAACCCCCGCCCTTGTCGCGAGGACATTACGATATCCCAGCAGACTGCGTGCAGATTGAGGGTGAAGGTTGACTGAGAATTACAGCAAGACAGATTACAGCAATTCTCAGCAAACCCATCGTCCCACCAATACTGAGACATGATACTGGGACATGACTCCAGGGCATCCAATAAACCTGCAAAAAAACTAACCTCTCCTCCCACCCCAACCCCCTTTTGAGATACAGGTAATAATCAGTAAAAACTATGTCCATGAAATTCAGGTACAGCAGGCAGTAAAGAAGGCAAATGGTATGTTGGCCTTCACAGCGAGAGGATTTGAGTATAGGGATAGGGATGTTTTGCTGTCATTGTACAGGGCGTTGGTGAGGCTACACCTGGAGTATTGTGTGCAGTTTTGGTGTCCTTATCTGAGGAAGGATGTCCTTGCTATAGAGGGAGCGCAGCGAAGGTTTACCAGGCTGATCCCTGGGATGGCAGGTCTGTCACATGAGGAGAGACTAAGTCGGTTAAGATTATATTCACAGGAGTTTAGAAGAGTGAGAGGGGATCTCATAGAAACTTATAAAATTCTAACAGGGTTAGACAAGGTAGATTCAGAAAGAATGTTCCCGATGGTGGGGGAATCCAGAACTCGGGGTCATAGCTTGAGAATAAGGCGTAAACCTTTTAGGACTGAGGTGAGGAGAAATTTCTTCACCCAGAGGGTGGTGAATGTGTGGAATTCACTCCCACAGAAAGTAGTTGAGGCCAAAACATTGTCTGATTTCAAGAAGAAATTAGATATCGCTCTTGGGGCTAAAGGGATCGAGGGATATGGGAGAAGGGGGGGATCAGGATGTTGAATTTGATGGTCAGCCATGATCAAAATGAATGGCGGAGCAGGCTCGAAGGGCCGAATGGCCTCCTCCTGCTTCCAGTTTCTATGTTTCTATCTCTCCTTCTGTCTTCCAAAACCTCAGAGGAGAGTAAAGGGTTAATGAATATGTTAATATAACTCCAGGAGTCAACTATGTAGGAACTGTGCTTTTATTGCATGAAGTAAAACTAAACAATAACCACAAGCCTCAGGTGAACACAACAGGTCCCAACCAAGACTAAAAGGTTAATGGACCCACTCAGGGTCTTGCTTTATACAGGACTCAGTATACGAGCTCCACCTGGTTGGCTAATTACCAATCCCCAGGGAGCTCGTATTCAAGGACTTCCACAGGGAGGTCAATCAGTGATCTCCCCCCCTCCCCCCCGCCAAAGTCCTGAGGGTTATCACAGTTCATTAGAAAATGGTGGTGTAGGTGTGGCACCAGGGTCAGATAACCAGGAGGCTCCAAGGGAACAAGATGGAGGACCGTCTTTGTAAAGAGAAGGAGGTGTTGCCATGAGGTTGTGCATCGGAATAATGTAAGCTTAAGACAAAGCTTTGGCCATACCAAAGTCATTTGGTATGGAGGGATAAAAAAGAATGGTCTAGTTTGGACCAGGGAGCGGCACGGGCTTGGAGGGCCAAAGGGCCTGTTCCTGTGCTGTATTGTTCTTTGTTCTTTATTCAGAGTTGAAGAGAAACTTCACGGAAAGCTCAAGACAATATCAGCAAAGGACAAGAAGCCAAACCACTCCCAATGACGTGTTGGCACTGTTGGAATGTGGGAAGTACAGCAGCCGGTGTGGTAACCCATCCTCATGTCTCCAGATATAGCTGGCTCAAAGAGCTCTGTTTCGGAGGATGCAGAAAGGTGGAAAGGGGTGGGGAAGGGTCACCCACCTCTCCGGACCCCAGCCTCGAAGGCACTGCTGGCCGCCAGTGACTGAGTGAGACAGCTAGGGAGGGCAAAAAGAGGAGTTTGGATATCTCGGAGGGCTGACAGGCTCCAGGAGGTTACGGAGATAGGGAAGGGTGAGGATAGGGTTGCCAACTCTCCAGGATTAGCCTGGAGTCTCCTTGAATGGAAGGTGAATCCCCAAGACACTGCTGTGTGTGACCCTGGAGAGAAACATTAAAACAGGTTGGGGTTTCTTTTGTCAATTTCTTTCAACATTTCTCTTTAGCAAGGATATTGAAACTAGAGAGAAAGTGGCTGACAATCAAACATCATCCAATTGGGCAATGGGTCTTTTTGCTTTCCTATGGGCACAGGAAGGCAGGGACATCACAAGGATGGATGTGTTGGCCGACTAATGGCTGGAGGGTGAGGGGACAAGTGATAGAGTCATAGAATCTACAGTGCAGAAGCAGGCCATTTGGCCCATCGAGCCTGGGACAACAATCCCACCCACGGTCCGTCCTATCCCCATAACCCCACATATTTACACTCCTGATTGCCCCCTGACACTAAGGGGTAATTTAACCTGGCCAATCCACCTAACCCGTACATCTTTGGAGTGTGGGAGGAAACCGGAGCACCCAGAGGAAACCCACGCAGATACGGGAAGAACATGCAGACTCCATATAGACAGTCGTCCGAGGCTGGGAATTGAACCCGGGTCCCTGGCGCTGTGAGGCAACAGTGCTAACCACTGTGTCACCGTGCTGCCCATGTGAAGAAAGCTCCAGGAATACATGGAATCATAGTTGGCAACCCTGGGTGAGGCGCGAGAAGGATCTGAAACCAGTTGCAACCAATCCAGTTCACGTACAAGATGTGTGTCTTTAATTTTGCAACCAAGGAAGGATTTTCTTTCCCCCCACCTCCCCCCTCTCCCTACCCCAACCTCTCCCCATCTCCTTCCCTCATCCACTCCCCAGCCTACACCTGGATCCAGAGCAGGAACCTGTTAGTCACTCTCTAACACTATCCCTCACACTGCGTCTGTGTCCATGATGTTGACACTGTGATGAAAGGGACCCTGTTTCTTTGCCTGTTGTGTTTCTGTCCACAGTGATGTGCCGACCTATTTTGTTAGGGCTGTGGCACACAACGTGGGGTGGCACGGTGGCACAGTGGTTAGCACTGTTGCCTCACAGCGCCAGGGACCCAGGTTCGATTCCCAGCTTGGGTGACTGTCTGTGCAGAGTCTGCACGTTCTCCTCGTGTCTGCATGGGTTTCCTCCCACACTCCAAAGATGTGCGGGTTAGGTGGACTGGCCATGCTAAATTGCCCCTTTGTGTCAGGGGGACTAGCTAGGGTAAATGTATGGGGTCATGGAGATAGGGCCTCAGTGGGATTGTGTTTGGTGCAGAATCGAAGGGCTGAATGGCCTCCTTCTGCACTGTAGGATTCTATGATTATTAGTTATCCTGAAAGCTCTGTTTATCTGTCAGGATGTGGAGATGCCAGCGTTGGACTGGGGTAAACACAGTAAGAAGTTTAACTCACCTGAAGAAGGGGCTTGGAGCTCCGAAAGCTTGTGTGGCATTTGCTACCAAATAAACCTGCTGGACTTTAACCTGGTGTTGTTAAACTTCTTACTGTATCTGTCAGGATTCAGTGAGTAATTTGAACATGTGCACAGATCTTTCCTCTAACAAGGTTGCAGTACTGAGGGACAGACTCAACCTGTGTCCCTCTCTGTTTAGCTTTGGTCTATTAATGCTTTCATTCTCCCTCTCCCTCTCTCTCTCTCTCCATTCCCTCCCCACCATCATTAACTCTTTAAGGACTAGCAGCAGAAACGTGGTAGCGAGCACAGCAGCCAGTGAGCTTTTCCTAGTTCTGTGTCCTCCTCTTGGTGACCGGGTCTTGCAGAACACTGTGCTCCATCTATACCTGTGGGAGAAGCTCAGAAGATCCTGAACGTTTCAATTCTCTCAGGCTGATTTAAAGTTAAAGTAAAGTTTATTTATTAGTCACAAGTAAGATTACATTAACACTGCAATGAAGTTACTGTGAAATTCCCCTAGTCGCCACACTCCTGCGCCTGTTTGGGTCAATGCACCCTAACCCGCACGTCTTTCAGACTGTGGGAGGAAACCGGAGCACCCGGAGGAAACCCACGCAGACACGGGGAGAATGTGCAAACTCCACAGAGACAGTGACCCAAGCTGGGTCCCTGGCGCTGTGAAGCAGCAGTGCTAACCACTGTGCTACCGTGCCGCCCCTATGATTTTGGAATCCGGCCACTCTCGGGTACAAGGCTCTCGCTTTGATCTTCCTTCCAGACTTTGAATCAGTGTGATCCACGCTGACAGTGCAATCTCAGAGAGATAAGACATAGGAGCAGAATTAGGCCACTCAGCCCATCTAGTCCGCTCCGCCATTCAATCATGGCTGATAAGTTTCTCAACCCCATTCTCCTGCCTTTTCCCCGTAACCTTTGATCCCCTCACCAATCAAGAACCTATCTATCTCTGTCTTAAATACTTAATGACCCGGCCTCCACAGCCTTCTGTGGCAATGAATTCCACAGATTCACCACCCTCTGGCTGAAGAAATTCCTCCTCATCTCAATTCTATAGGGTTGTCCCTTTACTCTGAGGCTGTGCCCTTGGATCCGAGTCTCTCTGACTAATGGACACATCTTCCCCAAGTCCACTCTATCCAGGCCTCTCAGTATTCTGTAAGTTTCAATTAGATCCCCCCCTCATCCTTCTAAACTCCAACGAGTACAGACCCAGAGTCCTCAACCTTTCCTCATACGACAAGCTCTTCATTCCAGGGATCATTCTTGTGAACCTCCTCTGGACCCTTTCCAAGGCCAGCACATCCTTCCTTAGATACAGGACCCAAAATTGCTCATTAATACTGACCCTGCGGTATGATTAATACTGAGATACCATTAATACTAACCCTGAGGTATGATTAATGATAAGATACCATTAACACTGACCCTGGGACGGGGTGAACGCTGACCCCAGGACTGGGTGAACTCTGACCCCGGGACTGGGTCAATGCTGACCTTGGCGCTCAGTCGATGCTGTGTCTGTGGACAAACATGACTTTTCTCTCTAATTTCAGACAGAAAACCCTTTCCGTTTGCTCGAAGTGTTTTTAGCGAGGAATTGGAGAGAGGGAGATTGGAGTGTGAGCTTGTTTGGTTTGAGGATATTGTAAATGAGATCAGGGAGCTGGACTATCTCCCAGGAGAATCTACCTGTCCTTCAATTCCCCTTGACTGGAGCTGATACTCCGCACTGCAGCAGCTGCGTGTGACACACTGCTCACATAGCGTGCTCCTTCGCCGTGTCTCTACGACAGACCTTCATTCTGTGTTCAGACACACAATTAAACTTCCCACTTTCCCCTGACACTGCGCTATAAATAGCTCAGCAGCCAGACAGCGGTCCAGGGCTTGGGGAACATGACAACCACTTTTTTCCAGCACCATTATCTCACAGACCCCCCCTCCCATGTAGATATTCCTCTCTCTCTCTTTCCCAATCCCACACACTATCTGAATCCTTTATCACCCTGCTCCTGCCTCCCACTCAAATCTTTATACAATTATTGAGACTGAGGTGGGCAGCAGAATCAAGACCGACCCTATCCTGGTATCTAAGTCCTGCAGTGCGGGCTCAGGGGGTATGGTTGGATATATCCCTCACACCTTGCTGTGCTGTGGTGTGGTTGAAGGGGGAGTAGGCAGTGTGGGTAGGGAACACACTTTGGCACAGTGGTTAGCATTGCTGCCCTCACAGCGCCAGGGACCTGGGTTCGATTCCAGCCTCGGGTCACTGGCTGTGCGGAGTTTGCACATTCTCCCCGTGTCTGCGTGGGTTCCCTCCGGGTGCTCTGGTTTCCTCCTCCACTCCAAAGATGCGCGGGTTAGCTGGATTGGTCGTGCTAAATTGCCCCTTAGTGTGAGGGGATCAGCAGCGTAAGTATGTGGGTTGACGGGAATAGGGCCTGGGTGGGATTGTGGTTGGTGCAGACTCGATGGGCCGAATGGCCTCCTTCTGCACTGTAGGGATTCAATGATTCTAACTTAACTCACTCAGTAACACTCACCTTTTCAAAGTGTAAGCTGAACCCGGTGTGCCTGGATAGACCTGTGCACAGGCCTCAGACCTGGGAAGTTGAGGGACTTGGCCTCAGGACCATTTCCATTTCCATTTCCTCACGTTCCCTGAACAAAGAACATTGACCGTCCCACACACCACCCCCCTTGTCCGCCCCCTCCACCTACCACCCAAACCGAGAACTTGATGGCCAAGCAAGGTGTGTTCACAACAGGTTGAGTTTCGATCTGACAATCCGTCCAATACAAGCTGATGGCAGGCGGTAAGAGTGGGAGAGACTCCTGGTCAGCCACGCTTGATGTGGAGTGGCGCCCCCTCAAGCCATAGGCCTCTGGCGACAGACAGGGGCGGCATGGCAGTTAACATTACTGCCCCACAGCACCAAAAACCCGGGTTCGATTCCAGCCTCGGGTCGCTGTCTGTCTGGAGTTTGCATGTTCTCCCCATGTCTGCGTGGGTTTCCTCCAGGTGCTCTGGTTTCCTCCCACAGTCCAAAAGATGTGCAGGTTAGGTGGATTGCTCATGTTAAATTGCCCCTTAGTGTCAGGGGGACTAGCTAGGGTAAATGCATGGGGTTACGGGAATAGGGGCCTGGGTGGGATTGTGGTTGGTGCAGACACGATGGGCCAAATGGCCTCCTTTTGCACTGTAGGATTCTATGATTCGATGACTAGCAACCTGTTCCAGGAATAACTTGACAAAGTGAAGTTTTAAAGTTTATTTATTAGTCACAAGTAAGGCTTACATTAACACTGCAATGAAGTTACTGTGAAATTCCCCTAGTCGCCACACTCGGACGCCTGTTCGGCTCAATGCACCCTAACCAGCACGTCTTTCAGACTGTGGGAGGAAACCGGAGCACCCGGAGGAAACCCGCGCAGACACAGAGAGAATGTGCAAAGTCCACACAGACAGTGACCCAAGTTGGGAATCGAACCCAGGTCCCTGGTGCTGTGAAGCAGCAGTGCTAACCACTGTGCCTCCCAGCACAGATAATGAGTACAGATGAAAGTCTCCCTTAGAGCATCACTAACTGGGGGAAGAGAAAGAGCAAGCATTGCTAACCGTGCCTTTAGAGGCCTCATCCCCTGGAATTCACTCTCCACACCTCCTGCTCTGGCTCGCCCCCTTTAAGACGCTCGTTAAAACCGATGCCTTGGATCCCTTCTCCTGATGTCGCTCTGGGTCTTACTCCCGGGAAGCATGTTGTGATGTCCTGCTATGTTAACGATGGGGTGTAGCAGGCCCAACTTGTTGTCGTGTCACTCAGGCCTGGCGGCTAGAACGATGTAAAGACGTGTGGGTCCAGCCAAGCAGCCTCCTCGTCCTTCAGGGGGAACTGTGTGTGTGCCCGCCCTGATGGCGACGAGTGATAATGATGCTGGATAATTCCCCGCAGCAGCTGGGAAGCATCGGGGAAAAGTCCGGAGAGGGATGACAGAGATCGTCAATCACCCCAGCAGCAGCCGAGGGGGCTGCAGCACTCTAAGACGTGGGGCCTGGTCTCATTATTCAGCCTCACTCACGGCAGGGAGAACTCTCCCTGGGGACAGCTGGTAAACGGGGTTTCCCAGCCCCGGTGACGGGCCACACTGCCACTCATTCAAAGAACAAAGAACAATACAGCACAGGAACAGGCCCTTCGGCCCTCCAAGCCCGCGCCGCTCCCCGGTCCAGGATTGAATCCTGAATCCAGGATCCCCGCCCAATTTTCCAGCCTATCTACATCCTAATATCCTATCCACCGAGCTGTCCCTCACAGCTACGATGCTTTGTTCATCACAACCTATTAACTCACCCCCACCCCCCCATTCCAGACCATGTGATCTCCAGGGAGAGGCGAAAACCCAGAGTGAAAACCCCAGGGCCAATATGGGGGAAAAAAATCTGGGAAATTCCTCTCCGACCCCCTGAGGCGATCGAAACGAGTCCAGGAGATCACACTGGCCCTGATCGGAAAATGCTTCCCAACCCTAGTCATTTCCACTTCCACGAACACCATATGAATTCCCTGCCCCCGAGACAGGTTCCCAACTATCCGCAGTCTCGCTCTGTACTGGCACCAGCAAGATGATCATAGAATGAAGCCTTGAAATGAGAAACAAGGAACAATTAGCCCGCGCCACTCCCTGGTCCAAACTAGACCACTCTTTTGTATCCCTCCATTCCCACTCCGTTCATATAGCTGTCTAGATAAGTCTTAAACGTTCCCAGTGTGTCCGCCTCCACCACCTTGCCCGGCAACACATTCCAGGCCCCCACGACCCTCTGTGTAAAATATGTCCTTCTGATATCTGTGTTAAACCTCCCCCCCTTCACCTTGAACCTATGACCCCTCGTGAACGTCACCACCGACCCGGGGAAAAGCTTCCCACCGTTCACCCTATCTATGCCTTTCATAATTTTATACACCTCTATTAAGTCTCCCCTCATCCTCCGTCTTTCCAAGGAGAACAACCCCAGTTTCCCCAATCTCTCCTCATAACCAAGCCCCTCCATACCAGGCAACATCCTGGTAAACCTCCTCTGTACTCTCTCCAAAGCCTCCACGTCCTTCTGGTAGTGTGGCGACCAGAACTGGACGCAGTATTCCAAATGCGGCCGAACCAACGTTCTATACATCTGCAACATCAGACCCCAACTCTTATACTCTATGCCCCGTCCTATAAAGGCAAGCATGCCATATGCCTTCTTCACCACCTTCTCCACCTGTGACGTCACCTTCAAAGATCTGTGGACTTGCACACCCAGGTCCCTCTGCGTCTCTACACCCTTTATGGTTCTTCCATTTATCGTGTAGCTCCTCCCTACATTATTCCCACCAAAATGCATCACTTCGCAGGGACGTCGATGGGCATTCCTTGGATGTTGGCCCTCGAGCTTTCCCGATCGATGCCACAAAGACAAACTCACCGACCTTACTCACCAGCTGTTTCTCTCATCATTCAGTCTTTAACAAAGATGAGCGGGAAAGCAAATTGCGTGGAGGACTCAGAGTCTGCAGAGAGATTTGGATAGGCTAAGTGAGTGGGCAAGGATCTGGCAGATGGAGTATAACGTTGGTAAGTGTGAGATTATCCACTTTGGAAGGAATAATAGTAAAATGGACTATTATTTAAACGGTGAAAACTTACAACATGCTACTGTGCAGAGGGACCTGGGGGTCCTTGTGCATGAATCACAAAAACTCAGTTTGCAGGTGCAGCAGGTAATCAAGAAGGCAAATGGAATGTTGGCCTTTATCGCGAAGGGGATAGAGTATAAAAGCAGGGAGGTCTTGTTGCAACTGTACAGGGTACTGGTGAGGCCCCACCTAGAGTACTGTGTACAATTGTGGCCCCCTTATTTAAGAAAGGATATATTAGCTTTGGAGGGGGTACAGAGAAGGTTCACCAGGTTGATTCCGGAGATGAGGGGGTTAGCTCATGAGGAGAGATTGAGTAGACTGGGCCTGTACTCATTGGAGTTTAGAAGGTTGAGGGGAGATCTTATAGAGACATATAAGATAATGAAGGGGTTAGACAGGGTAGAAGCAGCGAGGTTATTTCCACTTACAATGGAAACAAGAACTAGGGGGCATAGCCTCAAAATACGGGGGAGTCAATTTAGAGTTGAGGAGGAACTTCTTCTCCCAGAGGGTAGTGAATCTTTGGAATTCTCTGCCAATGAAGCAGTAGAGGCTACCTCGTTAAATGTGTTTAAGTCACAGATAGATAGATTTTTAACCATTAAGGGAATTAAGGGTTATGGGAAGCAGGCGGGCAAGTGGAACTGAACCCACTATCAGATCAGCCATGATCTTATTGAATGGCGGAGCAGGCTTGAGGGGCTAGATGGCCTACTCCTGCTCCTATTTCTTATGTTCTTAACTCGCTGCCTTCCCCACTCGCAGTTTCAATAATAAGGGGCCCCCAGTGTGGTCCAAGGTGAGGAGGCATTACTTCTTCTGAGGGTCATTAGTCTGTGGAATCCTCTTCCTCAATGGGTGGTGGAGGATGTGGGTCATTGAGTATATTCAAGGCTGAGTTAGAGAGATTTGGAATCCCTTCATTCAATTAAGAACTCTCTGTTTAAACGACCGTCCGTTGTCAGAGTGTTGGTATGTGTGTATTTTCGCAGCCAGGTACACACAGTCTGCTGGGTCAAAATGGCACCAAGGTGATGGGAAGCTAGGCCTTGCGTCCTTCAGAGTCAGCCTGGCCCTGTTGACTGGTGCCCAGAACTGGGTGAACCACATTGTCCTGGAAACTGTGTGGAGACTTTCAGGCAGTCAGGACGAGAATACAAGAGCAGGGATGTACTGCTGAGGTTTCACAAGGTTCTGGGTGAGACCATATTTGGAGTATTGTGAGCAATTTTGGGCCCTGTATCTAAGGAAGGATGTGCTGGCCTTGGAGAGGGTCCAGAGGAGGTTCACAAGAATGATCCCTGGAATGAAAAGCTTGATGTATGAGGAGAGTCTGTGTCTGTACTCGATGGAGTTGAGAAGGATGATGGGGGACCTCATTGAAACTTCCAGAATACTGAAAGGCCTGGATAGAGTGGACGAAGAAACACGTTCTCCATGAGTGGGAGAGGCTAAGATCCGAGGACACAGCCTCAGTGCAAAGAGATGACCCTTTAAAACTGAGATGAGGAGGAATTTCTTCAGCCAAGAAGTGGTGAATCTGTGGAACTCATTGCCACAGAGGGCTGTGGGGACCAGGTCATTGAGAGTATTTAAGACAGAGATAGATAGGTTCTTGATTGGTAAGGGGGTCAAAGGTTGCAGGAGAGTGGGGATGAGAATCTTATCAGCCATGATTGAATGGCGGAGCAGACTCGATGGGCCGAATGGTCTAATTCTGTTCCTTTATCTTATGGGTAAGAAACGCTGCTTTGTCCAGTCTCTCAGGAACTGAAGAACCAATGAAAGGCCATTCATCTCCTCAAGGCTGCCCCCAACACCCTCTCCACCCCACCCCCCCCCCCCCACCCCCCGACCCTCCGCCATTCAATTAGATCGTGGCTTTACTCACTATCTGTCCCATCCAGCCTATGGTGGGATAAGCTGGGATACGGGCAGAAGCCAGGCAGCAATGGTTTTAGTGGCTGGCAGGAATGAACCTCGGGACAGGAGGAGGCCATTCAGCACCACCTCTGCAATCTGAGTGGGTGCGATGGGAGCAGTCGTGGAACCAGCCAGACAATCCTGTGTCGGGAGAGTTCAGGGACGGGATGGGCCGAATGGGCCTCCTGCTGCTTTATTGAACCTGCCCAGACTGACAATAACAAACGGAGAAATGGAATGAAGCATCAGACATTGTAAAGGGAAATGTCTCCGGAGAGTTTGCTTCCATCTGCCTTCGACCGAAAGCAGAAATAGAAATAATACAATGACTATTTCCGTTAAAACCCCAGCAGCAAATAAAGACATTGATATCAAAGTGAGGAGTACACGGCAATGTGATCCACCCGGACCCAACATTCACCCAATCCACTGCTACATAAGATACTGAGGACAAATCTCCTTCTGCCAATCAGATTTCAAATCTTGGAGCAAGTGTTCCGGGATGAGTTTAGCTCATTGGTTGTGATGCCAACCTTTCCGCCCTCTGACCTATAGAATCCTCGCTGTCCCTCTCTGGCTCTGTCTGTCTGGCTCTGTCTGTCTGGCTCTGTCTGTCTGGCTCTGTCTGTCTGGCTCTGTCTGTCTGGCTCTGTCTGTCTCTCTCTGTCTGTCTCTCTCTGTCTGTCTCTCTCTGTCTGTCTGTCTCTGTCTGTCTCTCTCTGTCTGTCTCTCTCTGTCTGTCTCTCTCTGTCTGTCTCTCTCTGTCTGTCTCTCTCTGTCTGTCTCTCTCTGTCTGTCTCTTCCTCTCTCCGTCTCTTCCTCTCTCTGTCTCTGATTCTCTCTCTCTGTCTATCTGTGTCTCTCTCTATCTCTTTCTTTCCCTTTCTGTCTTTCTCTCTCTCTCTTTCCCCCTCTCCCTCTCCTTCCCCCTCTCCTTCCCCCTCTCCCTCTTCCCCCCCCCCTCTCTTTCCCTCTCTCTCGCCTTCTCTCTCTCTCTGTTTTATCGCTCTCCCTCTCTCTCTTTCCCTCTCTCTCTCTCTCTGTTTTATTGCTCTCTCTCTCTCTCTCTTTTTCTCTCTCTCTGCAGATGCTGCCCGACCTGTTGTGATTTTCCAGCATTTCCTGTGCCTGCTATTCCGTGCCGCCCATGCAGACTGGAACCTTGGTGAATAAATGCCAGTGAACAGTGCAGGAAGGTGTCAGGCTGTTATTGTGATTGGGGAATATATTTCAGAGCTGAAGGTTTGTGAGTTTGCCCAGAAGAATAAAGTCTGTCTGTTATTGTTCCCTGATTCAATCATTTCTCATCAGTTTCGGTTGAGTGAGAAGCACATATTAAATGTTAAAGGTTTCTGTCGAGTGAATCATCCAGTACCCAGCAGGACTCCGGCACGCAATGTGCCAATACTCAGCGCTCCAGCCATCACAGGGAGGGTTCGGTGCTTCAGATAATACTGAGGGGTTCTCCCAACAGTGTCACCCTGTTCCAGAAACGTAGAGGGTGCAGCCTGGTCCAGAACCAGGAGGATTTGATTGAGGTGGTTAAGATCATGGAAAAATTTGTTCAAAGACTATTTCCTCGGGTGGATGGAGCTATTACAAGGGGGTATAACTATAGGGTTCGTGGTGGGAGATACAAAAGTCTGAGGTCACGTACCAACCGACTCTAGAGCAGCTTCTTCCCTGCTGCCATCAGACTTTTGAATGGACCCACCTCGCATTAAGTTGATCTTTCTCTACACCCTAGCTATGACTGTAACACTACATTCTGCACTCTCTCCTTTCCTTCTCTATGAACGGTATGCTTTGTCTGTGAATGATGCCTTTCTTCCTGGGTCTGACTGGATCAGGTTTCGCAGTTCTGTTCTCCCTCACGATCGCCAAGCTTTCTCAGCGCCTGAACCCTCACGGGGCCAGCCTCTTACAGAGAGCTTGCGCTGAGGACGAGGAGTTACCCAAACCTTCGACCTCCGTCCCCCACACACACCACGCACCATCCCGACATAGAATCCATAGATTCCATTGAATCCCTACAGTGCAGAGGAGGCCATTTGGCCCATCGAGTCTGCACTGACCACAATGTTCGGGGAGAATCAGGGAGAACGTGCAAACTCCAAACGGACAGTAACCCAAGTTGGGAATCCCTGGCAATCCCTGGTACCCTGTGAGGTAGCGGTGCTAACCCACTGGAGATATATTGGCCATTCCTTCGCTGTCGCTGGGTTAAAACACTGGAATTCCCTCCCTAACCACACCAGGTTCAAATCCAACAAGTTTATTTGGTATCACAGGACTCAAGAACAGCTTCTTCCCTGCTGCTGCCAGACTTTTGAATGGACCGACCTCGCATTAAGTTGATCTTTCTCTACACCCTAGCTATGACTGTAACACTACATTCTGCACTCTCTCCTTTCCTTCTCTAGGAACAGTATGTTTGGTCTATATAGCGCGCAAGAAACAATACTTTTCACTATGTTAATACATGTGATAATAATAAATCAAATCAAAAGCTTTCGGAGCGCTGCTCCTTCATCGGGTGAGTGGATGAAGGGGCAGCGCTCCGAAAGCTCGTGATTCCAAATAAACCTGTTGGACTTTAACCTGGTGTTGTGAGACCCCTTACTGTGCCCAGCCCAGTCCAACGCCGGCATCTCAACATCACCCCTCCCCAACTGCACTGCGGCGGGTTCAAGAAGGCGGCTCACCGCCACCTCCTCAAGGGGCAATTAGGGATGGGCAATAAATGCTGGTCTTAGCCAGCGATGGATAGAATGGAGCAGATAAAAGAAAACAAAGCCCTCCAGCGCACGGCGTGACTTGCAAATCAAAGGCTTCTGTTTATTTTTAGCTGCACGGTATCACACTCTGTTGAGCTGTCCCCCCGCCAGTGTGCTTGCTGTCTGTCCCAGCACTCACTATCTCGCTGTTTTATCTGTTAAAAACGGTGCACAATCAATTTTCCATTGTTTAGCCTTGCCTGCACTGCAGTGTGAGGGAAGGTCACAAAGCTTCCTGTCCTCATTACCAGGTATTCTTCCAGGAGGAGAGCAGGAGCCAATGTGGCTTCACAAAGCAGTGCAATTATACTGTTTATATCCTGCCAGGGTTTAGTACTCTGCGGGGAGCCCTGGCGACTAAGCATCTGACTTTCTCACGTCCCACGTCTATACTGTGTGTGTCTCACTCTCCATTCTATTCCCCCTCCCTCTCTCTCCTTGTTTCAGATACATTTTCCTTGTGTTTTCCACCTACTCTCTCTGTGTGCCTCCTTTTCTCTCTGTCACTCTCTCTCTTGTGGCTTCTGTGTCTCTTTCTCCCTTTTGGTCATTCCTGCAAGTTTTGAGTTGCAGAGTGGAGGGGACTTGCAGCTCTGAATCTGGGGGTGTACTGAGTGTGTACCAGCTCCCCGTATTTGCAACAAATACCCTGGGAAATGTCCATGTGTCTGTGAATGTCTTGCAGCACTGGGCTTTCACTCAGTCTCTTCATTCAGAAACAAAACAGTACAGCAATGAAGATACAAGATCAATTCTTTTTTCAATTGTCATTCCTGTGTCAGAGAGCTCTCTCTCTCTCTCTCTCCCTTTCTCCTATTTTGTTATCACCCTTCTCCTCCTCACCAAGGGCAGCACAGTGGGTTAGCACTGCTGCCTCACAGTGCCAGGGACCCGGGTTCAATTCCCGGTTTGGGTCACTGTCTGTGTGGAGTCTGCACGTTCTCCCCGTGTCTGCGTGGGTTTCCTCCGGGTGCTCTGGTTTCCTCCCACAGTCTGAAAGATGTGCTGGTTAGGTGGATTAACCGTGCTAAATTTTCCCTCAATGTACCCGAACAGGCACCAGAGTGTGGCGACTGGGGGATTTTCACAGCAACTTCATTGCAGTGTGATGCGCGATATAACACACGAGAGGCTGGATGTACTCGGGAAATAAAGGCTTTAATTGCCAACAATAACAGAGCTACCATATACAGTATACGATCCCAGACTAAAGGGTCACCAGGCAGAGCAGTGACCTTTATACCTCTCCCAGGGGGCGGAACCAACTGGGGTGTACCATAGGACTATATTAACAGGTAGAACAGCCCAACCCTAACCCCAACAGTAACATATCTACAGACTCATAGTACTGGCCAGACCATGGCTCAGCACTACCTGGTGGGAACCAACAATGGTTCACCGCACAGTGTTAATGTAAGCCTTACTTGTGACACTAATAAATAGTCAATAAACTTTGAGAGGGAACATACACACACAAAACTCCTCCAGGCCTGACCAACTCAACATCTGCCTCAAAAGCAAACAGAGGCCAACTCAAAATAGCTTCAGAAAAATGCCGGATAAACTCAGCAGGTCTGGCAGCCTCTGCAGAGAGAGAAACAGAGTTAACGTTTCAAGTCTGTGTGACTCTCCATGAGTTATAAGGAGAGGCTGAATAGACTGGGACTTTTTTTCCCTGGAGCGTAGGAGGCTGAGGGGTGATCTTATAGAGGTCTATAAAATAATGAGGGGCACAGATCAGCTAGATAGTCAATATCTTTTCCCAAAGGTAGGGGAGTTTAAAACTAGAGGGCATGGGTTTAAGGTGAGAGGGGAGAGATACAAAAGTGTCCAGAGGAGCATTTTTTTCACACAGAGGGTGGTGAGTGTCTGGAACAAGCTGCCAGAGGTAGTAGTAGAGGCGGGTACAATTTTGTCTTTTAAAAAGCGTTTAGACAGTTGCATGGGTAACATGGGTATAGAGGGATACGGGCCAAATGCGGGCAATTGGGACTAGCTTCGGGGTTTTTAAAAAAGGGCGGCATGGACAAGTTGGGCCGAAGGTCCTGTTTCCATGCTGTAAACCTCTACAACTCCTTCAGTGCTCAAGCCAGCACATGAATTGCATAATAAGTGATCATTCACATCTCCAATCAGCGAGTCTGGTGCTGTGGGAGGTTTGGTCGGGTCAAAGGAATTGAAGAGGAACTGCAGGGGAAGATTCTGAAGATTTTCCATTCATTCCCCAGGAGCAGTGCGGAGTCTGCAGACTGGGAATATTGTGGAATCAGGAGGAATGGGGGAGGATTTCCTGATGGGAACTCTCCTTCCTGGCTCAGGGAGGGTACAGTAAGAAGTCTCACAACACCAGGTTAAAGTCCAACAGGTTTATTTGGTAGCAAATACCATAAGCTTTCGGAGCGCTGCCCCTTCGTCAGATGGAGTGAAAATCTGTTCTCCAACAGTGTGTGACATTGCCTGGGGCTGAAGAGGCCGGGCGGTGATTGATGAGTAGAAACATGTGCCACAGGCTGAGGATAGCCTTGTACAGTTTCCATTCCGGGAAGGAGCAATCAATGTGTCCAGTAATCAGAGGGCCTGCGAATAATAAAACCCAGGAGCGCAGTTTGTCCTGTCTCTGTGCGGCGAGACCTCAATTGCAGGTCAAAACCATTTAGTTCCCTGAAATATGCAAGATAAAAACTGAGAATAGAGTGGTTGCAATGCAGAAGGAGGCCATTTGGCCCATCCTGTCTGTGCCAGCTCTGCACAAGAGCTACTCATCTCGTCCCACTCGCCCTGTTCCCCACAGCCCTGCTTCAGGTTGTGATCTTCTGACAGATCGGATCTGATGTCACTGTCCTCTCCTTTCAGAACCACTCGCTGTGTAAAGACATTCTTCCTCATAGGGCAGCACGGTGGCACAGTGGTTAGCACTGCTGCCTCACAGCGCCAGGGACCCAGGTTCAATTCCCAGCTTGGGTCACTCTCTGCGTGGAGTTTGCGTGTTCTCCCCGTGTCTGCATGGGTTTCCTCCGGATGCTCCGGTTTCCTCCCACAGTCCAAAGACATGCTGGTTAGGTCCATTGGCCGTGCTAAATTGCCCCTCAGTATCCCGGGATATGGAGGTTAGAGGGATTAGTGGGATAAATATGTGGGGTTACGGGGATAAGACCTAGGTGGGATTGATGGGCCGAATGGCCTCCTTCTTCGTCACAAGTGGGCTTACATTAACACTGCAGTGAAGTTAATCTGAAAATCCTCTACTCGATACACTCCAGCGCCTGTTCAGATACACTGGAGAATTTAGCATGGCCAATGCACCTAATCCCCCACCCTATGCCTGTAACCCCACACATTTAGCCTGGCCAATGCACCTAACCTGCACATCTTTGGAGTGTGGGAGGAAACCGGAGCACCCGGAGGAAACGCACGCAGTCACGGGGAGAATGTGCAAACTCCGCACAGACAGTGACCCAAGCCGGGGATTGAACCCGGGTCCCTGGTGCTGTGAGGCAGCAGTGCTAACCACTGTGCCACTGTGTTACATGGGTTTCTCTGATTCTATGTTGCCCAATCACCTTCAATCACTGCTTCTAGATCTTTCCGCCAACAGGAAGTGTTTCTCTCTATCTGCTTTGCCCAGACCCTTCGTCATTTATCAAATCTCCTCTCGACACGCTCCCTGCCAAGGTGACTGGCCCCTCCTCCCCCAATCGAAACACATACACACTGAGGTGAGGCACCCTTGGAACTATTTCTCCTGAATCCAGTCGAAGGCCTTCATTATGTATCCTTCCTCCAATGTGGCTCCCAGCATTGGACACAGCACTCCAGTTGAGGCTGAACCAGTGTGTTCTCAAGGTTCAACACCACTTCCTCAGCTTTCCAACATCCCAGCCAAAGATAAAGATCCAGGAATGAAACGGGCCTGTGCCCCCTAATCCCAGAAGGCAGCGTTCTCCAAAGTGACTGCCTGGGAATAGGGGAAACATTGTCCCTGCACTGCACCCGTCCTTCCCTCCCTCCTCCCCCTCCTCCTTCCACCCAGTGTTGGGTGAGGCCTCAGGAATATTGGAGGCCTCGGGAAGATGAGGGTGTTTGGATGTCTGAAGGGATTTGTGGTAAGTTCAGGCATATACCAAACTGAGTATGGTTTGTTTCAATGCTAGCAGACGTTATTCAAATATGAGGGACACCACTCGGAATGGTGCTGAGTTTCCTCTCTGTTGATGCCAGTCCTTCAGAATTGCCCCACAGTTTCATGTCCGCAACACCCGTCATTCGCTTGGGAGCCAATTGTTCAAAGAACGGTGGAGATGCAGGAGCTCTGGAAACTGTTTGACCAGGTGGGGGGCGGTTAGAGGTGGGACCAACATTTCCTGGAAGCACCAAAGGGAAAGTTGTGGGACAGGCCAGTGCAAGTGAGTCATAGAGATTTACAGCATGGAAACAGACCCTTTGGCCCAACTTGTCCACGCCAGCCAGTTTTGAACAACTAAGCAAGTCCCAATTGCCCGCATTTGGCCCATATCCCTCCATACACATCTTAGCCATGTAACGATCTAAATGCTTTTCAAAAGACTAAATTGTACCCGCCTCTACTACTACCTCTGGCAGCTCGTTCCAGATACTCACCACCCTCTGTGTGAAAAAAATTGCCCATCTGGACACTTTTGTATCTCTCCCCTCTCACCTTAAACCTATGCCCCCTAATTTTAGAGTCCCCTACCTTTGGGAAAAGATATTGACTATCTAGCTGATCTGTGCCCCTCATTATTTTATAGACCTCTATAAGGTCACCCCTAAACCTCCTACGCTCCAGAGAAAAAAGTCCCAGTCTATCCAGCCTCTCCTTAAAACCCAAACAAAGAATAGGTACAGGGGTGATCCAGGTGATTTATTTGATACCTGCTCTCTAACAATAGGCAGCAAAGACAGCTGCCTAAAACTGCCTGGGTCCTTTTCAGCCTGTGTGTCAGAGCTTGATGACATCACTGGGCAGGGGAAGCCATCTTGGTTTTTGATTGGGAACCCATGGGGCAATGGAACTGTGAGGCCAATCGGGGCCAGATTGGATTGTTGGAGGAAGGAAGCTCTGTCGAGTTTTGAGATGGTCCCCACAATTCAGTGACCAATGCCTGGCAATAATAAGTCTGGACGCAGCACTCGGGGAGAAACTCTTCCCACCCCTGCATGGATCGAGAACCAGAGGGCACGGACTTAAAATAATTGGCCAAATGAGCGAATACAACTCGAGGAATATCTTTTTTTTAACTCAACGAGGGGTTGGGTTCAGGAAGGCACTGCCTGAGAGTGTGGTGGAGGCAGGTTCAATCGAAGCTTGCACTGTGGAATCAGACTGGTGTATGAAAAGGAAGAATGTGCAGGGTCAGGGGGAGAAGGCAGGGGAATGGCACCCAGGGAGTTGCTCATTTGGAGGGCCAGTACCAACACGATGGGCTGAATGGCCTCCTTCCGCGCTGGTATAGTTCTGTGATGTTTGGATAGATGACCAAAAGTGACTCAAAGAGCTAGTTTTGAAAAGGCCCTTCGGCCCATCGAGTCTGCACCTGTGCCAGGAGAGAAGTGAGAGGGAAGGGACGGAGTTCCAGAGTTTAGGTTCCAAATGTCGGCACAGGCGCCATTGGCAGAGTGTCTAAAACTGGAAAGCAACAAGAGGCTAGAATTAGAGGGTGTGAGATCTTGGAGGAGGCTACACAGACAGGGAGGAGAAGAAAAAGCTGGGGTCATGCTGGGCTGGAGTCCAGTGTGGGTCAGTCAGCACTGAGACAGTGGCTGAGCGGAATATAGAATCACAGATTCCCTACAGTGCAGAAGGAGGCCATTCAGCCCATCGAGGTTGCACCGACCACAACCCCACCCGGGCCCTATCCCCATAACCACATGCGTTTACCCTAGCTAGTCCCTCTGACACTAAGGGTCAATTTAGCACGGCCAATCAACCTAACCCACACGTCTTTGGAGTGTGGGAAGAAACTGGAGCGCCCGGAGGAAACCAATACAGACACGGGGAGAACGTGCAGACTCTGCACAGACAGTGACCCAAGCCGGGAATTGAACCCGGGTCCCTGGCGCTGTGAGCAGCAGTGCTAACCACTGTGCCACCCATATGACAGAGGCATGAGGATAAACCAAAGATGGAGGGTTAGAGGCCAGCTGAAGGAGTGTGCAGGGAGAGGTGCCGAGGGAGTGTGCAGGGAGAGGTGCCGAGGGAGTGTGCAGGGAGAGGTGCCGAGGGAGTGTGCAGGGAGAGGTGCCGAGGGAGTGTGCAGGGAGAGGTGCCGAGGGAGTGTGCAGGGAGAGGTGCCGAGGGAGTGTGCAGGGAGAGGTGCCGAGGGAGTGTGCAGGGAGAGGTGCCGAGGGAGTGTGCAGGGAGAGGTGCCGAGGGAGTGTGCAGGGAGAGGTGCCGAGGGAGTGTGCAGGGAGAGGTGCCGAGGGAGTGTGCAGGGAGAGGTGCCGAGGGAGTGTGCAGGGAGAGGTGCCGAGGGAGTGTGCAGGGAGAGGTGCCGAGGGAGTGTGCAGGGAGAGGTGCCGAGGGAGTGTGCAGGGAGAGGTGCCGAGGGAGTGTGCAGGGAGAGGTGCCGAGGGAGTGTGCAGGGAGAGGTGCCGAGGGAGTGTGCAGGGAGAGGTGCCGAGGGAGTGTGCAGGGAGAGGTGCCGAGGGAGTGTGCAGGGAGAGGTGCCGAGGGAGTGTGCAGGGAGAGGTGCCGAGGGAGTGTGCAGGGAGAGGTGCCGAGGGAGTGTGCAGGGAGAGGTGCCGAGGGAGTGTGCAGGGAGAGGTGCCGAGGGAGTGTGCAGGGAGAGGTGCCGAGGGAGTGTGCAGGGAGAGGTGCCGAGGGAGTGTGCAGGGAGAGGTGCCGAGGGAGTGTGCAGGGAGAGGTGCCGAGGGAGTGTGCAGGGAGAGGTGCCGAGGGAGTGTGCAGGGAGAGGTGCCGAGGGAGTGTGCAGGGAGAGGTGCCGAGGGAGTGTGCAGGGAGAGGTGCCGAGGGAGTGTGCAGGGAGAGGTGCCGAGGGAGTGTGCAGGGAGAGGTGCCGAGGGAGTGTGCAGGGAGAGGTGCCGAGGGAGTGTGCAGGGAGAGGTGCCGAGGGAGTGTGCAGGGAGAGGTGCCGAGGGAGTGTGCAGGGAGAGGTGCCGAGGGAGTGTGCAGGGAGAGGTGCCGAGGGAGTGTGCAGGGAGAGGTGCCGAGGGAGTGTGCAGGGAGAGGCGCTGGGTTCCCTCAACCAATCCTCAGCGCAAACCCGCAACTAGCAGCATAACCGGGCCCCAACATGGGCAGTGATTGGTCATTCCAATTGTGATTGGATGTCAATGGCGTTACTCTGGACTGCTCCTCCATCGAACCATAGAATCCCAACAGTGCAGACGGAGGCCATTCGGCCCATCAAGTCTGCACTGACTCTCTGGAAGCGCATTCCACCCAGGCCCACCCCTCCGCCCTATCCCTGTAACCCTGAGCATTTCCCATGGCTAATCCCCCTAACCTACACATCCTGGGACACCAAGGGGAAATTTAGCATGGCCAATCCCCCTAACCAGGTTAAACAGTGGTAGGGCTTTGAGATTTCCAGATTTGAGACTGAACGGGGAGTGGGTGATGTGATGTCTTGACGTTCAGTGTGTGAGGCGACGCTATCATTCTGTTTAAGATTAATTGTTACCCTTTGATTTAAAAACTTTTCGCCTCTTATTAATTTCCAAACTTGGTTGTGGAAGGCACTATTAGCACAGTGTATACACTGGAGTCCTGTCAGCAACAAAGAGTAAGTCCTCTCAATGTACACTGCTGCATTAAAAAGCCTGTCTGATCGATCAATGTGTCATTCTGAAATTTAAAGTAATCATCTTCCAATTCAAGATGATGTCATCCTAATCATCTGGATTCTATTTAATAATCCGTACATGTCTTTTCTTAAGAGCAGGAAGATGGAAGTTCAGCTGTGATCTAATTGAACGGTGGGGGAGAACATTCTCGATGGGCTGAATAGCCTGCCCCAGTCCTGGTGGAAGTGGACCGCACCTTTCATTGGGAATGCGGTGATTGTCATTGTGTCAACAGGACAGACACTGGTCTGATGCTCCGACTCTCTGATACAGCTCTGGGTGAAATGTAGACAGTAAGAACAGGCTCAGTTCTTTGGTGTTTTGTCCTGTAGCTGAATCTATGCAGGCCTTGGTGAGGTCACATCTGGAGTATTGAGTGCAGTTTTGGTGTCCTTATCTGAGGAAGGATGTCCTTGCTATAGCGGGAGTACAGGGAAGGTTCACCAGGCTGGTTCCTGGGAAGGCAGGTCTGTCAAATGAGGAGGGACTAAGTCAGTTAAGATTATATTCATTGGAACTGCTCAAGGAGCAGCACTCTGAAAGCTCGTGATTCCAAATAAACCTGTTGGACGTTAACCTGGAGCTGAGACTTCTTACTGTGCCCACCCCAGTCCAACGCCGGCATCTCCACATCGAGTTTAGAAGAGTGAGAGGGGATCTCATAGAAACTTATAAAATTCCAACAGAGTTAGAAAGCGTAGATTCAGAAAGAGTGTTCCCAATGATGGGGGGAGTCCAGGACTAGGATCATAGTTTGAGGATAAGGGGTAAACCTTTTTGAACTGAGGTGAGGAGAAATGTCTTCACCCAGAGGGTGGTGAATGTGTGGAATTCACTCCCACAGGAAGTAGTTGAGGCCAAAATGTGGTGTGATTTCAAGAAGGAAATTAGAAATAGCTCTTGGGGCTAAAGGGATCAAGGGATATGGGGGGAAGACGGGATCAGGATTGATGATCAGCCATGATCATAATAAATGGCGGAGCAGGCTCGAAGGGCTGAATGGCCTACTACTGCTTCTAGTTTCTATATTTCTGTACCCAGAAGGTTTTCTTCTGCTTGTGACTAACCCTGCTCTGACTGACGCAGGCCACTTCAAAGTATAATATTCCTGATGGGCTGCCATATCTGTCTGGTGTTCAAACTATTCCACAGAGCCCTGAGCACATGACTGCTGATGTCATTGTTACATCACTAGCTCATTACCATGACTCCTGACCCAGGACGCTGCTGCAAATGTTGCTGCTTCTCCTGTTTGGAAAGGCGGTTCTCTCTTGAAGTGGTCTCTGTCGTGCTTCTCTGTAGTGTGTAGGACACAGCAAAATTTCCACAGGCCAACTGCCTTGAGTACTCCACCCGCCCCATCCAAAGCAGCAATTCTCCCTCCTCACCAGTTAGCATCCAACAAGTCCAACAACGTGTGGTCAAAGCTTTACTCTTGGTGTTGTTTTAAAAATGGATATTCTGCTGAACCAAAAACAGATGGCTGCCACGAGTCACATGACCACAGGGTTGGCCCTTTTCTTCTGGAAGCTCCCAATGGGGGGGGGGGTTACAAATAAAAGAGAATTTTTCAGTCAGCCCGTGGAATTTCATCCCTGACGGACCCCCCTCGTAAGCAATGAAAGCAGAAGAAATGCAAACAAACTGGGTTTCCCCAACCAGAACAATCACACCAGAATGAGCTCAAAACACATTATACTGGGAAGGATGCAAGAACCACCTCTTTCTCTCTCTCTCTCTCCAATGAAATTCTTGCCAGAACCACAGGAACCAGTTGTAAAGCTGCAATTAAGGATCACTGCAACATGTGGCGTAACCCAAGCCTCTGGCCTTTTTTTCTGGACAGTTGCGACACAACATCTTTAACCTCACAAGCAGTCTGCTGGTTCACATCCAACTGGTCAACCAGCAACAAGCAGCCACCTGAGCAGAACAACAGCCTGCTCCTCAAGACTGTCTCGGCTGGAAGATGCCTTGCCATCGCCCACAGAGCTGACCCGGTCTCCGTGCGTACTACTGCACCCCGCAGTCCCAGCACCAACGATGAGGCAATCTCTACGACTCTGCTCTTCAGCCAGCTGAACACACATGCCCACGTGAAAGAATTCCTCATTGGGCCCTGACCCTGAACATCCGGTGAGTTAATGTTCACTTCTGTTGTCCTTGGACTGTTACTATCCTTGATGTGGAGATGCCGGCGTTGGACTGGGGTGGGGCACAGTAAGAAGTCTCACAACACCAGGTTAAAGTCCAACAGGTTTATTTGGTAGCACGAGCTTTCGGAGCACTGCTCCTTCATCAGGTGAGTCACTCTAATCTGTAATTATCTTGCAATTGTGTCTTTGCCTATATATGCCGTGTTTGTGAAACCGACCTCTCCACTCAACTGATGAAGGAGCAGCGCTCCGAAAGCTCGTGATTCCAAATAATGTTGGACTTTAACCCGGTGTTGTGAGACTACACTATCCATCGATAGAAAATTCCTTTTATCTGCCCCTGTGCGTGTGTGTGTACATGCATGTGCATGTGTGTGCATGTGTGTGTTGCAAACACATGTCCTCCAGGCTCCTCCAGGTGAAACAAACTCCTTCTGGACAGGTGGTGAGGGGGAGAGGAATACAATTTGCTGCCTCTGGCGTGTCCACAACAATCCCTTTAAACGATGAATAATCACGATGCAATAATATTATCAGCCGTCCTTGCTGGCTTGTGTGTCTCTGGTGTGTGGCTTTTTTGTTTAAACTGTCCTTGTTTACTTTGTCAACTCGCGCCTTTCCGGTGACCCTGCTCCTTTATAAATGGACAAAGATTGGCTGCGGATGGAGGAAAGAGTGATGGAGTGGGAGAGGATGTGTACACATGTCTGTGCACTGAAATAATCCAATAGACAGGGCTGTGCAGGTGACTGGATCTGAAGAGGTGTCTGTGTATATTTCTAACCAAATAGATGGATCTGTGCACCTGTCTGGACCTGTAGATGGGTCTGTATATGTGTCTGGACTGGTAGACGGGTCTGCGTACATGTCTGGGCCTGTAGATGAGTGTGCATTTGTGTATGGACCTGTAGACAGGTCTGCATACGTGTCCGGGCCCATAGACGGGCCTGCGCGCGTGTCCCGGCCCGTAGACGGGCCTGCGCGCGTGTCCCGGCCTGTAGACGGGTCTGCGTTTGTGTCTGCACCTGTGGCGGTGTTCCTCATGACCCGCCCTATCCAAACCTTTAATGATCTGAAACCCCTCACTCCGATCACCCCTGAACCTCCCACACGAGTTGGAACAGGGAGAACAATCGTTTTAGCCGTGGTTACCTTCAGAAATGACCTGAGAAATCGAAGGTGGGTGTTCTGAACATCTCTTGTTGGGGGCTGGCTTTCTGGCTGTCGATATATCACGGCCAGTGGTTAATGGGCCACTCGGGTTTGCAGGAGAAAGGCTGACTGATCTCAGCCTCCCAGTATCTCATCAATAACACAGTACCAGTTGCAGCAAAGACTGCATTAATCTGCATAGGAAATGCACCATTACAGCAAGGAACGTGAGCAGAATTCATCTGTCTGTTCAATTCCCCACCCACTCTCATTTAATTACCTGGGAAAAAAAAATCCAACATTCGAGAGCAAATGTTTAATTCCTGCTGCTTCAGCATTGCAACCTCACAGCTTTGGTAATGCTCTTGGAACGCTGTCAACACAGCCACCTCAGACCTCAAAGGAGCATACATCACAGAACAATTCTCAACTGCACAGGGTGGCACAGTGGTTAGCCCTGCTGCCTCACAGCGCCAGGGACCCTGGGTTCGATTCCCGGCTTGGGTCACTGTCTGTGCGGAGTCTGCACATTCTCCCCGTGTCTGCGTGGGTTTCCTCCGGGTGCTCCGGTTTCCTCCCACAGTCCGAAAGACGTGCTGGTTAGGGTGCATTGGCCATGCTAAATTGCCTCTCAAATGTCAGGGGGATTGGCAGGGTAAATATGCGGGGTTATGGGGATAAGACCATAAGACATAGCAGCAGAATTAGGCCACTCGGTCCATCGAGTCTGCTCCGCCATTCAATCATGGCTGATATTTTTCTCATCCCCATTCTCCTGCCTTTTCCCCATAACCCCTGATCCCCTTATTAATCAAGAACCTATCTATCTCTGTCTTAAAGACACTCAATGACCGGCTCTCCACAGCCTTCTGCGGCAAAGAGTTCCACACATTCACCACTCTCTGGCTGAAGAAATTCCTCCTCATCTCTGTTTTAAAGGATCGTCCCTTCAGCCTGAGATTGTGCCTCTGGTTCTAGCTTTTTCTACTAGTGGAAACATCCTCTCCACGTCCACTCTATCCAGGCCTCGCAGTATCCTGTAAGTTTCAATAAGATCCCCCCCTCATCCTTCTAAACTCCAATGAGTACAGACCCAGAGTCCTCAACCATTCCTCATACGACAAGCTCTTCATTCCAGGGATCATTCTTGTGAACCTCCTCTGGACCCTTTCCAAGGCCAGCACATCCTTCCTTAGATATAGGACCCAAAACTGCTCACAATACTCCAAATGGGGTCTGACCAGAGCCTTATACAGTCTCAGAAGTACATCCCTGCTCTGTATTCCAGCCCTCTCGACATGAATGCTAACATTGCATTTGCCTTCCTAACTGCCGACTGAACCTGCACGTTAACCTTAAGAGAATCTTGAACAATGACTCCCAAGTCCCTTTGTGCTTCTGATTTCCTAAGCATTTCCCCATTTAGAAAATAGTCTATGCCTCCATTTCTCCTTCCAATGTGCATAACCTCACCCTTTTCCACATTGTAATCCATCTGCCACTTCTTTGCCCACTTTCCTAACCTGTCCAAGCCCTTCTGCAGCCCCCCTGCTTCCTCAATACTGCTTGTCCTCTCTACATATCTTTGTATCATCTGCAAACTTAGCAACAGTGCCTTCAGTAGAGTCTGGGTGGAATTGTTATTGGTGCAAGCTGGATGGGCCGAATGGCCTTTTTCTGCACGAAAGAGGGTCTATGAGTCTCAGCTCCTCAACATCCCCCCACCCCTCATCATCAGTTCTCCTGTTGAGAAATGGCTCACTTCTTCAAAGACCAACAAAGTTGTTGCAAAAAGTTCAACTTTGTCAATTTTAGCTGCAGACTGTGATTGGGAACTATATTCTTTTGCTCATGGACACACAAGTATCCTGGATGCCACTTCACTCACCACTGCACTACAGTCTGTGTGCCGAATGAACAATGTATCGTTCCGCCACACATGGTGAGACCTGAGAAATGGATTCCACGTCAGCTTCAGGGCTTAACACGCACTAAAGCCAACAGTCCATGTGTATCTGAAGGTAATGCTCCCACATCGGTGAGAATACTCCCAATACTGACCCCCCTCCATAATAAGGAGGGAAATGTCAGAGAGATGAGGGATCATTTACCTCTTTCCCCCCCTGTGCCCACTCCTCCCCAAGCCCGTCCTGCCACTCCAGAGTGTCAGCGGTGGTTCAGTGTCCACATGGACACCCTTGATTCAGGGTGTTGGGGGTTCATTCTCCGGTTTCCTCCCACAGTCCAAAGATGTGCGGGTTGGGTGGATTGGCCAGACTAAATTGCCCCTGAGTGTCAGGGGGATAGGGCCTGGGTGGGATTGTGGTTGGTGCAGACTCAATGGGCCGAATGGCCTCTTTCTGCACTGCAGCATTCTGTGATTTCCCACACCAGAGGCTTGGACACATCAATCCAGGTGGACACAGCCGTGCGGCACTGGAAGAGTGCCATACAGTCAGAGAGTCGGGTTCGAATCCCACCACGGCAGATGGTGAAATTTGAATTCTATAAAAATCTGGAATTAAGAATCTACTGATGACCATGAAACCATTGTCGATTGTCGGAAAAACCCATCTGGTTCACTAATGTCCTTGAGGGAAGGAAATCTGCCGTCCTTACCTGGTCTGGCCTACATGTGATTCCAGAGCCACAGCAATGTGGTTGACTCTCAACTGCCCTCTGAAATGGAGGGCAGTTAGGGACAGGTGATGAACTCTGGGTCCAGCCAGCGACACCCACATCCCATGAAATGAATAAATAAAAAAAGGTGCCATGTTTCAGCCGAGGATTGAAATCCACTTGCTCTGCTGTGGGTAGCGGGCTCTGTGGCACTGTTTGGAAGGAGAGTGAGGGAGTGAGTTCTCCCCAGCGTGCTGGCCAATATTTATCCCTCAATCAACCTCACAAAAACAGGTTCTCTCATCGCGATCACATTGCTGTTTGTGGGAGCTTGCTGTGTGTGAACTGGCTGCCACAATAACTGCGCTTACAACAGTCACAACACTTTAGAAAGTACTTCATTGGCTTTGATGATGAAAGGTGTGTTATAAAGTCTTTCCTTTGAGATTGTAGCAATTCTGTCTCACTCGGTTGATCCACCTTGCGTCCGCATCTCTTAAAAATGGAGCCTTCATTAGGCAGCAATGTATTTGATTTGATTTATTATTGTCACATGTATTAGTATACGGTGAAAAGTATTGTTTCTTGCGTGCTATACAGACAAAGCATACCGTACATAGAGAAGGAAAGGACAGGGTGCAGAATGTAGTGCTACAGTCATAGCTGGGGTGTAGAGAAAGATTAAATTAATGCAAGGTAGGTCCATTCAAAAGTCTGACAGCAGCAGGGAAGAAGCTGTTCTTGAGTCGGTTGGTACGTGACCTCGGACTTTTGTATCTTTTTCCCGACGGAAGAAGGTGGAAGAGAGAATGTCCGGGGTGCGTGGGGTCCTTAATTATGCCGGCTGCTTTTCTGAGGCAGCAGCAAGTGTAGACAGTGTCAATGGATAGGAGGCTGGTTTGAGTGATGGATTGGGCTACATTCACGACCTTTTGTAGTTCCGTGCGGTCTTGGGCAGAGGAGGAGCCCATACCAAGCTGTGACACAACGAGAAAGAATGCTTTCTATGGTGCATCTGTAAACGTTGGTGAGAGTCACAGCTGACATGCCAAATTTTCTTAGTCTTCTGAGAAAGTAGAGGCGTTGGTGGGCTTTCTTAACTATAGTGTTGGCATGGAGGGACCAGGACAGGTTGTTGGTGATCTGGACACCTAAAAACCTGAAGCCCTCGACCATTTCTACTTCGTCCCCGTTGATGTAGACAGGGGCATGTTCTCCACTATGAGAAAGCAATATAAAATATTGGCTTATCTCCAATGGATATTTCTGTCCCGTTCTGAGAATTACATCTTCAGCTGGGTGTGAGGATGCAGGAGAGATTGACTCGAATAGTCCCAGGGATAAGGGTTTGAATGCTTGAGCGCGACAAGCTGACCTTGGTCCACTTGAAGTAGACAAAGCTCAGATTAGATACGATGGAGCTGTTTAAATTCTTCAAAGAGAGAAGAAATAAAGAGAAACTGATGCCAATTGTTGATTTCGAGAGGATTCAGGTTGGAGACAAAAGGCAAACAATATGTTAAAAAAAATGTTTCTTTTTCACAGTGACTCCCCAAAGACTGTCCACCATCTACAAGGCCCAAGTCAGGAGTGTGATGGAATACTCCCCACTTGCCTGGATGGGTGAAGCTCCAACAACACTCCAGAAGCTCGACACCATCCAGGATAAAGTAACCCCACTTGAATGCTTGCTATCCCTTCCACAAATATTCATTCCCTCCACCACTGACACACAGTGGCAGCTGGGTGTACTATCTACAAGATGCACTGCAGCAACTCACCAAGGCTCTTTTGACAACACCTTCCAAACCCACGACTACCACCATCTAGAAGGACAAGGGCAGCAGATACATGGGAACACCATCACCTGGAGATTCCCCTCCAAGTCACTCACCATCCTGACTTGGAAATATATTGGCCGTTCCTTTGCAGTCCCTGGGTCAAAATCTGGAACTCCCTCCCTAACAGCATTGTGGTGTACCTACACCACAAGGACTGCAGTGGGTTCAAGAAGGCAGCTCACCACCACCTTCTCAAAGGGGCAATTAGGGATGGGCAATAAATGCTGGTGTAACCAGCGACGCCATGTCCCATGAAAGAGATTTTTTGAAAAGAGTGGTGAGTGGAATGTTCTGTCTGATAGGGTGGTGGATATGAATTAAATCGTGGCATTTGACAGGGAATGGAATAAATATTGAGGAAACTTTAAAGAGTGGCACAGTGGTTAGCGCTGCTGCCTCACAGCGCCAGGGACCTGGGTCCGATTCCCTGCTTGGGTCACTGTCTGTGTGGAGTTTGCACGTTCTCCCCGTGTCTGCGTGGGTTTCCTCTGGGTGCTCCGATTTCCTCCCACAGTCCAAAGATGTGCGAGTTTGGGTTGATTGGCCATGCTAAATTAACCTTAGTGTCGGGGGATTAGCAGGATAAATATGTGGGATTACGGGAATGGGGCCTGGGTAGGATTGCGGTTGGTGCAGACTCGATGGGCCAAATGACCTTTTTCTGCACTGTTAGCATTCTATGACCTCTGACCTTCTATGATAGACCCAGTGATAGGGGAATAACTGGGTTGTGTTCTAAAGATCTGGGATTGTCTTGGTGGACTGAATAGTGTCTTTCCATGTTGTCCTATTCTATATGTTATGTTGCCTTCCCTGAGCACCGTCTATTGATCCCAATTTTGGCTTGGGGTCAACTTTTGCCGCTCTTGTGAAGGACCTTGGAGGATAGTCTTCTCCCTGTGTGAAAGGCGATGTGTAAATGTGAGTTGTTGTTGTAGTAGTAGCTTCACACACACCCGCTGGCTCTGGGCACAAAGTGAGGGTTGCAAACTTTGCTCCCTGGAGATGCAGATTGAGCCCAGGACAGTGTCATGGAAGCAGCTTTCTGAACTGTTTGTAAATGTCTGTGGGGCAGGCGGGTTGGGCCAGTCCCCTGTTGAACCAACACCAAGGGAGCCCAATGTGTTTTCAGGCCAAAGGTTGACAGGGTGTCGGGTCCATTCATTCCTTTGAATAGGCGGAGGCAGCACTGACACGATGAATTTCTTTTATTGACCAGAACTTCAAATTAAATCATCACAGAAAGCGAACAGCAAGAGTAAAACTGGAGAGAGAGCGAGGGAGGGAGAAATACTGGCTTCTTCTGCAGTCCTGTACTGATCAAAGTAGAACTCCAAACAGACTGAACAAGTCTCGAAAACAGACTGCCAGCAGAACAAACCAGTTCCACAATACGTCCCATCCTTACCTCGCAGATGTTATTTATGAAAAGCTTTGTTTGGCTGATGAAAAAGCCTTGACATTGCCCTTCCAAAGATGCAGTCAATTTTTCTAGCTAACCCAGCATGCCTTCTGAGCCTTAAAATGTGGTCAAGTTAGCTTTAAAATGGAGTCAAGTTAGTTAAGCCCTACAGTCTAGCATTTAAATGGCACAGTGGGTTAGCACTGCTGCCTCACAGCGCCAGGGTCCCGGGTTCGATTCCTGGCTTGGGTCGCTGTCTGTGCGGAGTTTGCACCTTCTCCCCTGTGTCTGTGTGAGTTTCTTCCTGTGCTCTGGCTTCCTCCCACAGGAAGCCAGAGCGGGTTAGGTGTTAAATTCTCCCTCAGTGTACCCAAACAGGCGCCAGAGTGTGGCGATTAGGGGATTTTCACAGCAACTGCGTTGCAGTGTTAATGTAAGCCCACTTGTGACACTAATAAATAAATAAACTTTAAATGTAATTTGCATGGGCAGAAATATCTTAAAATGAAGTATTTGCATCAATGAAACAAGCCTCGCACATGCTCAGTGCGGGGGATAATGATGTCGTGTCCCGGGACCAGTTTCCAAAATGGTGGAGCTGCCCCTTTAAGGCGGACCCTCTGAATTCAGCCCCCCCTCCCCAGATCGATGACACACTGTCAAACTCGACAGCCCTCAGCACCAAGAAGCAATTTACATCTGATTGGATTCACTAAGCCTGTATTGATGGGCCAAGCATAAAATGGATTGAAATGGCGATTCCTATTGGGAGTTATTGATCGGAGCAAGCTTGCGTTGGTCTAACGGTTCATAATTGCTGAGTTGTTGGGAATGTAACTCAGGAGGGAGGCGGATCGATCCGTCTCAGGCCCCAGGACATTTTTGGACCACAGCGTTAAAGCTTTCCGCCTTGTGAGTGCGCCTCAGTGACTCTGCAGTGCTCTGGGGGAAGTGCTTGTGGACGACCGCCCCCAAGAGAATTCTAATCCATCTTACCCTTCATTCACAAACATCTCAGACTGCTGACGTGTGCAGGTTCGAGGCTGCGCTGCTGGATTTAGCTGCCACCGCTTGTCCAGACCTTCCGGCCTACGGGGGGTCAGAACTCTCGACCGCTCAGGCCTCACTGGTCTGCCCTTGGTCTCCAGAGCTGAGGTGAGGTACCCTGCTGAGGGTACCCAGCAGATTATGATGTACAAGGTGTGCAGACACTGGCAGCAGTCAGAGGCCACGGGTGATAGATGCCTTGAGCCTGTCACCAGATCTGGCCCAGCCCCAGCGTTTGGAGCAGGCAGTTGGCACTTAGATCAGGATTTCATGTTCCTGTGTGTTAATTATGGACAGAAGCTGGTTTCTGACACCACGTTAACTCGGTCATGCCATTTATTCATGAGCTACAGGGCAGAAGAAAGCCATTCAGCTCATTGTTAAAGTTAAAGTTTATTTACGAGTCACAAGTAAGGCGTACATTAACACTGCAATGAAGTGACTGTGAAATTCCCCTAGTCGCCTGTTCGGGTCAATGCACCCTAACCAGCACGTCTTTAGGAATGTGGGAGGAAACCGGAGCACCTGGAGGAAACCCACGCAGACACGGGGAGAACGTGCAGACTCCACACAGACATTGATCCGAGCCGGGAATCGAACCCGGGTCCCTGGTGCTGTGAGGCAGCAGTGCTGACCCACTGTGCCACCCGAAACAACACACACGACTGCCAGCCCAGCTCGGAACAATTTCTCAGCTCCCAGTCGGGGAATAGAACCCCGGTCTCCGGTGTGATGGGTAGGGATACTAACCCACGGGGCTACGTGTGCCAAGTGGATGAACATATCTCGAACCTTCTGCTTCGATGCCATTCTCTCTGCCCTGCCCGGGTCTCAAACTCAGCTGCTAACCCGACTGGAGGACGCGGAGCTGTGTCTGTTAAAAAATCAACGACCTCTATTTGCAAAGCACCTTTAAGAGAATCGTCATGGAAACCCGACAGTGCAGAAGGAGGCCATTCAGCCCATTGAGTCTGCACTGGCAACAATCCCACCCAGGCCCTATCCCCGCTTAGTTACCCTGCTAATCCCTCTAACCTAATCACATCCCGGGACACTAAGGTTTAATTTAGCAGGTCCAACCAACCTCACCCGCACATCTTTGGAGTGCGGGAGGAAACCGGAGCACCCGGAGGAAACCCATGAAAAATAATACGGGGCCTCACAGGAACAGGATCAAATAAAGCCAGCCTTGTGAGGAGATATTGCATCAGACGCCCTAACTCTTGGGAAGGGGTGGGTTTTAAGTGAGAGAGCGCGAGGTATGCGTGGGGAGGGCGGGGGGGGGGGGGGGGGGGGGGGGGTTGGATTTCATAGCTGAGGAACAGGTCAAGGCTACTTGTGGAGTGATACAAGTTGGGGATGTCCAAGAGGCCAGAATCTGAGCATCGCAGAGAGTTGTGGGGCTGGAGGAGGTTAAAGAGAGAGCAGGGCGATGGAGAGATTTGGAAACCAGGATGAGAAGGTTAGAATTGAGGTGTTGCCACACGGATAGCTGGAGTGATTGAGTAAACACAGGGGTGATAGGGGACAGCCCCTGTTCTGAGTTGGGGTGGGGGAACACTCGAGTTTGGGGTGATTTGGATTTCACAGAGTGTCAGATTGAGAGACCAGCCAGTTCTTGAGGTAACCAAGGCTTTCCGTGGTGGAACAACAGAGACACGGGGAGGGGATCTTCTGAAAAGGTGATCACTGTTTGCTTCTGAACGATTGTGTCCAATCCGCACTCCTCTCCTTCCCGTCTCCCCGTTTCCCCCCCTTTCACCCTTCGACCTTGGGACTTTTTGAACTGCACTCTCTCGGGGGGGGTCTCTCTCTTCCCTGCCACACCAGGGGCTGGGGAGTTGGCACAGTCAGTGATAGGTTTCACCTCCTGCCCAGATGTTGTACCTCTGTGAGAGGGGTTCAGAGAGAGCAGCAGAGTGGTGCTATCGAAGGCTCTCTCTGTTGTACACAGACTGCTGCGGTGTATCTGAAAGCCCCGCCCTGCACTGCAAGGTCATCTGACTGCAGTATCTCAAAGCCTGAGGTATCTCTCCAGGGACAGGACTTAGAGACCCTTCAGAGGCTGGAGAACCTTCATCCCCTCACTCACTGTGTGTCTCTTTCACTCCCCATTCTCAGCTCATATCACTGATATCACACTGGACACCTCCAACACTGCAGCACTCACTCAGTAACGCACTGATATCACACTGGACACATCCAACACTGCAGCACTCACTCAGTAACGCACTGATATCACACTGGACACATCCAACACTGCAGCACTCACTCAGTACCACACTGATATCACACTGCACACCTCCAACACTGCAGCACTCACTCAGTAACGCACTGATATCACACTGGACACGTCCAACACTGCAGCACTCACTCAGTACCACAGTGTGTCTTTCAGTTTGAATTAATGTGTTTTTTTCTCTGTAACCCACAAGCTTCTGCATTGAAGGTGTGAGTGCTAACCGTAGCTGTTAATTTGTTTTAGGACAGATAATTGTCACATCATTATGCCAACTCTCATCTCCTTTTATCTCATTGAGAGTCATAGTATCATCGAAGTTTACATCATGGAAACAGGCCCTTCGGCCCAACTTGTCCATTCCGCCCAGTTTTTAACCACTAAGCTAGTCCCATTTGCCCGTATTTGGCCCACATCCCTCTGTCCCCATCGTACCCATGTAACTGTCTAAATCCTTTATAAAAGACAAAATTGTACCCGCCTCTACTACTACCTCTGGCAGCTCGTTCCAGACACTCACCACCCTCTGTGTTAAAAAATTGCCCCTCTGGACCCTTTTGTATCTCTCCCCTCTCACCTTAAACCTATGCCCTCTAGTTTTAGACTCCCCTACCTTTGGGAAAAGATGTTGACTATCTGAAGAACATTCTGAAGAAGAGTCGATATGTCAGACTCGTTACATTAACTATGTTTTTCTCTCCTCAGTGGCTGCCAGATCTACTGAGTCTTTCCTGTATTTTCTAATTTTATTTCAGTTTACCAGCACCTGCAGTATTTTATTTTTGTCTGTGATGTGAGTTGCAGACTTGGGAAAACCCTCCCTCTTTGTGGATGCTCGGGAGTCACCCATTCCCACAGTGAGCCTATCTAAAAGTTCCTCTGACCCATCTGAGATAAATATGGAGGTTGCAGTTGAGTTGCTAGGTGTCCTCTGCATTTGACATCCATCTGTTAACGGCTGCTCCGAGCATGAGGGGGGTCCCTAATTATTGGACATCAAAATTTTTACACAGTGACTGAAGTCACTTCTGGGTGAGTGTCACATGATTGGCGTTAACATCATTGGGCATCTTGTGGTCCGAGGTCAGGTGATCATGGTCAAACATTACACGGCCGAGCATCATGTGTTTAGCTGTCATGGGCGAGATTTTACAGCCTTGCTCAAGCGAGACTGGAAATTCCCACCCGAGGTCAACAGACATTTCCGTTGTCCGCCCCTCGCCCGCTCCGGTTCCGTGGCAGACGAGGCGGTAGAGTTTCAGTGAATATGATTGAATCAACAGATATTCGGGGGGCACAATGGCTTACTCTGGTTCGCACTGCTGCCTCACAGCGCCAGGGACCCGCGTTCGATTCCCGGCTTGGGTCACTGTCTGTGTGGAGTTTGCACATTCTCCCCTTGTCTGCGTGGGTTTCCTCCGGGTGCTCCGGTTTCCTCCCACAATCCAAAGATGTGCGGGTTCGGTGGATTGGCCATGCTAAATTGCCCCTTAGTGTCAGGGGGTCACTGAAAGTGGCAATGCAGGTGGAGAAGGTAGTCAAGAAGGCATACGGCATGCTTGCCTTCATCGGCCGGGGTATTGAGTTTAAAAATTGGCAAGTCATGTTGCAACTTTATAGAACCTTAGTTAGGCCACACTTGGAATATAGTGTTCAATTCTGGTCGCCACACTACCAGAAGGATGTGGAGGCTTTGGCGAGGGTACAGAAAAGATTTACCAGGATGTTGTCTGGTATGGAGGGCATTAGCTATGAGGAGAGGTTGGAGAAACTTGGTTTGTTCTCACTGGAACGACAGAGGTTGAGGGGCAACCTGATAGAAGTCTACAAGATTACGAGAGGCATGGACAGAGTGGATAGTCAGAAACTTTTTCCCAGGGTGGAAGAGTCAATTACTAGGGGGCACAGGTTTAAGGTGTGAGGGGCAAGGTTTAAAGGAGATGTACGAGGCAGATTTCTTACACAGAGAGTGGTGGGTGCCTGGAACTCGCTGCTGGGGGAGGTAGTGGAAGTGGATACAGTAGTGACTTTTAAGGGGCGTCTTGACAAGTACATGAATGAGATGGGAATAGAGGGATATGGTCCCCGGAAGGGGAGGGGGTTTTAGTTCAGTCAGGCAGCATGGTCGGTGCAGGCTTGGAGGGCAGAAGGGCCTGTTCCTGTGCTGTAATTTTCTTTGTTCTTTGAGGACTGGCTAGGGTAGATACGTGATGTTACGGCGTAGGATTGTTGTCGGTGCAGGCTCGATGGGCTGAATGGCCTCCCTCTGCACTGGAGGGATTCTGTGTCCAACTTCAGTTGAGGGCAATGGAAAGAGAGAGGATGTGGGATCTGTCCTGTCGTGGCAAAGCGTTTGAACAAAAAAACCTCTCAAAGCAAGCCCCTTTTATAAGCAGCACTCAACCAACAGACTCAGAGAGCCTGTCTAACAGGATTATAAAGTCTAGCGTGGGGTCACGCAGAGGAGAACAAACAGGCATCTCGAGCCAAATAGCTTGGAAAGAATTGATTAGAGCCATATATCTGTGTGTGTGAAGGACAATTTATCGGTTTATATATTGCCGAGTTGACAACGCTGTCAAAGAATGCTGCTAATTTAACGCCCATCGATCATATCTTTTGAGGGGCTGGATTTAATCTTCCATCTTTCTTACCAGTAGGTTGGGAGGGTCCACAAGGTTTGGAGAGAGCGTTATTTTAAAACCTCCCCAGATATATTTAAATCTTTGGACAGAATACGTCAGTGCTAACCCTGTCTTTCTGAGCTCGTTTGAGGGCCTCGTGGTGATTTACACAATGAAATGAACTTTATTGCGGCATTATTGCCATGTAATATATAGCGTGGAGCCATTTAACCATCTACAAACCGCTCGCTACACTCTCTCTCCCCCCTGTCAGGGACTGAAACAGCAGTGGATTCCTTCTCGGAGACTGTCTCTAAATGACATACTGAAGCTCGGCGGGGGGTGGGGGGGGTGGTGGGGGGAGTTACAATGACTTCCTGGGCTGCAAAGTGTCAAAGACTGTGGGGCGGCACAGTGGTTAGCACTGCTGCCTCACAGCGCCAGGGACCCGGGTTCGATTCCCGGCTCGGGTCACTGTCTGTGTGGAGTTTAGCACATTCTCCCCGTGTCTGCGTGGGTTTCCTCCGGTTGCTCCAGTTTCCTCCCACACTCCAAAGATGTGCGGGTTCGGTGGATTGGCCATGCTAAGTTGACCCTAGTGTCAGGGGGACTAGCTAGGATAAATATGTGGGGTTACAGGGATAGGGCCTGGGTGGGATTGTTGTCAATGCAGACTCGGGCCGAATGGCCTCCTTCTGCACTGTAGGGATTCTATGATTCTATTTTCCTGTTAATTTTGCATTAATTCTGTTGAAATACACAGCTGAAGGTCATTGTTTAATTCAGCGCCTGGACTGTTTATAAAGGGAAACTTGCTTCATGCAACAATCCCGTAGAAACATTAGCTTCTCTGAATCACAGATACCCAGACCGCCTGTATCTTCCTTGGTTTGGTGGGGTCTGTGTCCCAGACATAGCTGGATTGGAGTCGGTTACACCACCTTTTCCTTCTCCTGAGGGACTTGTTGCTGCTGTTCTGGCCACGCTTCAGCCCCGCATGCACTTCTGATCTGAGGGAGCCCAGTGTGGAGGGGGGGTAAGGGAGGGGGTCCTGGGCCAGGCCCAGCTGGTCAACCATTAAGGGGAAGCGGTGGCACAGTGGGATTATTGCTCGGCTAGCAATCCAGAGACCCTGGATTATGTTCTGGGGACCCGGGTTCGAATCCCGCCACGGCAGATGGTGGAATTTGAATTCAGTCAAAAATATCTGGAATTAAGAATCTACTGATGACCGTGAAACCATTGTTGATTTTCGGAAAACCCCATCTGGTTCACTGATGTCCCTTTAGGGAAGGAAATCTGCCGTCCTTACCTGGTCTGGCCTACATGTGACTCCAGAGCCACAGCAATGTGGTTGACTCTCAACTGCCCTCCAAGGACAACTAGGGATGGGCAATAAATGCTGGCCCAGCCAGCGACGCCCATGTCCTATGAATAGAATTTTCTAAAACTGATCTTGGCAGCGAGCAGTGGAGAGGACCATCCAGCCCGACTGTCTGCCCCTCTTTTGGGCCTATGTTCACAGCCGGATGTCCCTGGAGAGGGAGCATGTAGCCCAACGTCAAGCTGGATGCCTTCCATGCTCTGTGGGCACGGCCGGAGCGTGGCATCATTGACTCTCAAAACCACACTTTTAATTTGATTTATTTGGCAAGGTTCCTTTAAATCTTTCCTCAGGCCCAGTGCCCCTTTAAGGGGTCATCGATGTTTTTAAATTTGTTTATTTACTCATTTCCTGTTTGGACTCTGCACTTGTTTAGCCACTCACCATCCTGACCTGGAAATATAGTCCCGTTCCTTCACTGTCGCTGGGCCAAAATCCTGGAACCCGCTCCCTAACAGCACTGTGGCTGTACATACATAGAATCCCTACGGTGCAGAAGGAGGACATTCGGCCCATCGAGCCTGCACCGATCACAATCCCACTCAGGCCCTATTCCCGTAACCGTACATACTTGCCCCACTAATCTCCCTGACACTAAGGGGCAATTTAGCATAGCCAATCAATCTAGCCCGCACGCCTTTCGGACTGTGGGAGGAAACCGGAGCACCCGGAGGAAACCCACGCAGACACGGGGAGAACGTGCAAACTCCACACAGACGGTGACCCAAGGCAGATTTGAATCCCCCCTCCTGTCCCTTGAACGAAGGGACAGGAGGAGGCTATTCAGCCTCTTAAATCTGCCCGGGGTGTGTGGCTCATTCCCATCGGCCTGCCCTGGCTTTGGAACACCATTCGACAGCAAAACCCTATCAGCCGCCATCCTGGAATGTTTCATTGTTTCTCGGTGGCTTTTGAGGGAGGGAATGCCAGATTCCCACTCTCCTTTGTGTCATGTCATCCCAGTACAGCCTGGCTGGGATTCGAAGGTCCTGTCATGTGTGCAGGTTTCTGAGTGGAACTACAATTCTCCAGCCTGTCATTGGCTGTATCAGTGCTCTGTACCATCCTGAGCTCACGGAAGGCACTGTGGGAATGCAGATCTTTCCATCCTCAGGATGTACCTCAAAGAGTCACTCCAGCATTCTCTGATATTGTCCCTTTCTCATCACCTTCACAGGGGCTTTGTGATCGGGGAATGGGTGGGATGGAGATCCCAGGGGGACTTGCCAGACTTTTGGTTTTCACTCTGGGTGCTTTGATTTGATTTGATTTATTACTGGCACGTGTATTGGGATACAGTGGAAAGTATTGTTTCTTGCACGCTATACAGACAAAGCATACCGTTCATAGAGAAGGAAAGGAGAGAGTGCAGAATGTAGTTTTACAGTCATAAGACATAGGAGCAGAATTAGGCCACTCGGCCCATCGAGTCTGCTCCGCCATTCAACTATGGCTGATATTTTTCTCATCTTGCCTTTTCCCCATAACCCCTGGTCTCCTTATTAATCAAGAACCTATCTATCTCTGTCTTAAAGACACTCAATGACCTGGCCTCCACAGCCTTCTGCGGCAAAGAGTTCCGCAGATTCACCACTCTCTGGCTGAAGAAATTCCTCCTCATCTCTGTTTTAAAGGATCGTCCCTTCAGCCTGAGGTTGTGCCTCCGGTTCTAGTTTTTCCTACTAGTGGAAACATCCTCTCCACGTCCACTCTATCCGGGCCTCACTGTATCCTGTAAGTTTCAATAAGATTGCCCCCCTCAATGAGTACAGACCCAGAGTCCTCAACCATCCCTCATCAGACAAGCTCTTCATTCCAGGGATCATTCTTGTTAACCTCCTTTGGACCCTTTCCAAGGCCAGAACATCCTTCCTTAGATATGGGGCCCAGAATTTCTCACAATACTCCAAATGGGGTCTGACCAGAGCCTTATACAGCCTCAGAAGTACATCCCTGCTCTTGTATTCTAGCCCTCTTGACATGAATGCTAACATTGCATTTGCCTTCCTCGCTGCCGACTGAACCTACACATTAACCTTAAGAAATTTCTTGAACAAGGACTCCCAAGTCCCTTTGTGTTTCTAATTTCCTAAGCATTTCCCCATTTAGAAAATAGTCTATGCCTCCATTCCTCCTTCCAAAATGCATAACCTCACACTTTTCCACATTGTATTCCATCTGCCATTTCTTTGCCCACTCTCCAAACCTGTCCCAGTCCTTCTGCAGCCCCCCTGCTTCCTCAATACTACCTCTCCCTCTGCGTATCTTTGTCATATCTCAGGGGTGGAGGAGGATTAGCTTAATATATGGTAGCTCAGTTCAAAAGTCTGAGAGCGGCAGGGAAGAAGCTGTTCTTGAGTCGGTTGGTACGTGACCTCAGAATTTTGTATCTTTTACCCGACAGAAGAAGGTGGAAGGGAGAATGTCCGGGGTGCGTGGGGTCCTTGATTGTGCTGCTGCTTTGCCGAGGCAGTGGGGAGTGTAGACAGAGTCAATGGACGGGGCTCCCAGTGTCAGTCCATCTTCAAATAAGTGAATGACTCAGGAAGTGGAAGAGTTCAGGTGGGCTTTGTGTACCTGCCTGGATCTCCAGGATAGCTGGGTGTGTGCACACGCCTGTGTGTGTGTGTGCGCGTGTGTGTGCGCATGTGTGTGTGTGCGCATGTGTGTGTGTGCGCACGTGTGTGTGTGTGCGTCTGTGTGTGTGCGCACGTGTGTGTGTGCGCACGTGTGTGTGTGCGCACGTGTGTGCGTGTGCAACTGTGTGTGTGTGCGTGCGTACGTCTGTGTGTGCGTGCGTGTGCGCGCGTGCGTGTGCGTGCGTGTGTGTGCGTGCGTGTGTGTGAGCACCTATATGTCTGTGTGTGTGTGCGTGTGTGTACCTACACACAGCTGTATGCCTGTGTGCGTGTGTGCATGTGAGTACCTACACACAGCTGTATGTTTGTGTGTGTGTGCATGTGTGTACCTACACACAGCTGTATGTCTGTGTGTGTGTGTGCGTGTGTGTACCTACACACAGCTGTATGTCTGTGTGTGTGTCCCTACACACAGTTGTATGTTTGTGTGTGCGTGTGTGCATGTGAGTACCTACACACAGCTGTATGTTTGTGTGCGTGTGTGTACCTACACACAGCTGTATGTCTGTGTGTGTGTGTGCGTGTGTGTACCTACACACAGCTGTATGTCTGTGTGTGCGTGTGTGTACCTACACACAGCTGTATGTCTGTGTGTGTGTCCCTACACACAGCTGTATGTTTGTGTGTGTGTCCCTACACACAGCTGTATGTTTGTGTGTGTGTGTGTCTCCCTACACACAGCTGTATGTCTGTGTGTGTGTGTGTACCTACACACAGCTGTATGTCTGTGTGTGTGTGTGTACCTACACACAGCTGTATGTCTGTGTGTGTATGTACCTATACACAGCTGTATGTCTGTGTGTGTGTGTGTACCTACACACAGCTGTATGTCTGTGTGTGTGTGTACCTACACACAGCTGTATGTCTGTGTGTGTGTGTGTGTGTGCCTGTGTTTGTCGATATCATTGTGAAAGCCCCTTGCTTAAACCTGGCCCCTCTCAGTCGGATACAGCTGGTGAAAGTCTCAGAAACAGCTCGTGATGTGATTTCACAGTCTGCTATTAGAGGCAGGGAAATCGGTCGTGTGTCTATAACCTTGAAATCAATCATGTTACACAGAGGAAGGGGAGCTGGAGAACGAGACCTCATTACTCAAATGGATTGTGCTTAAGGAGAAATGACCCAGGAAGAGGGGGAGGGGGCGGAGGATTGGATTGGATATAAACCCTTCCATTAATTATCACCAACAATACCCAGACTCCAGCACTGATCTGAGCCTCCTGTGATCATCATCTTCACAACATATCTCCACTGATATTCCTCTGCAGTGAGTCATTCCAGCGGGATTGCTGAGGGTGGGGAGTGAAGGAAGAGAATTATTCACCAACCTGTTCCTTTGCTGCTGTTTCCTGCTCTGTTGTTACGTCCTGTCTCTGTTCCTTACACTCCCCTGACTCTACCCCACCCACTGCCTAACCCCCCACCCTGAATTACTCACCCCTTCGACTGCCCCTCACCCACGCCTGACCCTTACCCCCCTCACCCTAGCCCTGCTCTTCACCCCAACACCTCACCCTCTTGTCCTGTCTTTTATGTTGCTTTGCCCCTCACCCACCTCGCTCCCCCTTACTTCCACCCTGAACCCCTCACCAGCCAACCCTTAGGCTTCCTCCTCAGCCCCCGTGTGCCCCTTAACCTCGCGCTGCCCCCACCCCTCTTCCACCTCCCTCTCCCCCCATGCCCTGCCCTTCTCACCCTTGCTCTGGCTCTTGTCCAGTTGGATGTTCAGCTGGGAAGAGCTGTTGAGCCAAGTGGGATTATTCCACACAATCCCAGAAGAGACAGCCCTCTGTGGGGGGAGGGGAGGTGTGTGTGTGCATGCAGTACTGAAGGAGTGCCGCACTGTCAGAGGGTCAGTGCTGAGGGAGTACTGCACTGTCAGAGGGTCAGTACTGAAGGAGTGCCGCACTGTCAGAGGGTCAGTGCTGAGGGAGTACTGCACTGTCAGAGGGTCAGTGCTGAGGGAGTGACGCACTGTCAGAGGGTCAGTACTGAGGGAGCGCCGCACTGTCAGAGGGTCAGTGCTGAGGGAGTGCCGCACTGTCAGAGGGTCAGTACTGAGGGAGTGCCGCACTGTCAGAGGGTCAGTACTGAGGGAGTGCTGCACTGTCAGAGGGTCAGTACTGAGGGAGTGCTGCACTGTCAGAGGGTCAGTACTGAGGGAGCGCCGCACTGTCAGAGGGTCAGTACTGAGGGAGCGCCGCACTGTCAGAGGGTCAGTACTGAGGGAGCGCCGCACTGTCAGAGGGTCGGTACTGAGGGAGCGCCGCACTGTCAGAGGGTCAGTACTGAGAGAGCGCCGCACTGTCAGAGGGTCAGTACTGAGGGAGTGCCGCACTGTCAGAGGGTCAGTACTGAGGGAGCGCCGCACTGTCAGAGGGTCAGTACTGAGGGAGCGCCGCACTGTCAGAGGGTCAGTACTGAGGGAGCGCCGCACTGTCAGAGGGTCAGTACTGAGGGAGTGCCACACTGTCAGAGGGTCAGTACTGAGGGAGCGCCGCACTGTCAGAGGGTCGGTACTGAGGGAGCGCCGCACTGTCAGAGGGTCAGTACTGAGAGAGCGCCGCACTGTCAGAGGGTCAGTACTGAGGGAGTGCCGCACTGTCAGAGGGTCAGTACTGAGGGAGCGCCGCACTGTCAGAGGGTCAGTACTGAGGGAGCGCCGCACTGTCAGAGGGTCAGTACTGAGGGAGCGCCGCACTGTCAGAGGGTCAGTACTGAGGGAGTGCCGCACTGTCAGAGAGTCAGTACTGAGTTATTTACCCAAATAGACTTTGTTCCACCTCAGTATCATTTCCTTATTCCTTCTTCGGGGCGGCACAGTGGTTAGCACCACTGCCTCACAGCGCCAGGGACCCGGATTCGATTCCTGGCTTGGGTCACTATCTGTGTGGAGGCTGCACGTTCTCCCCATGTCTGCGTCAGCTTACTCCCACACTCCATAGATGTGCGTGAGTTAGGTGGATTGGCCATGTTAAATTGCCCCTTGGTGTCCAAACATGTATCGGTAAGGGGCATTAGTGGGATAAATACGTGGGATTACGGGGATAGGTCCTGGGTAAGATGCTCTCTTGGGGATTTGGTGCAGACTCAATGGGCCGAATGGCCTCCTTCTGCACTGTCGGGATTCTATGATTCTATGAATGTGAATTATTGCTCGTCTTCCTCATTCTCACCTTTTGGTGATGGACTTATCTCCTGACGGAGCTAAACAAAAAGGCAAGGAAACCTGTTCACTCCTTCCATTGAACATTGTTCAAGAGTGAAAGGGTTTTTATCAATTTCCCTGTGTGTGTGTGTGGTTCAGATTTATTCTGTACACTCCCAAGGTCATTGACAATATCACATTTCCCATCAAAAATATTGAAACTGAGCACTTTTCGATTTGCTTTTACCGTAAGTCGAGTATTTCTGCCGAGCTTTGCTTGGACTGCGAGACGTTGGTGAGAGATGGGGGGGGGAAGAGGAGGTTGAGGGGACAGGAGGGGAGTGAGGATATAGGGTACTGTGTCCCGCTGATGGACAGTGGGCGCCCCCTCTGCCTCCATTCAGACTGACGGACCCTCTGGCGGGGGAGCTGCTCCCAACACCCACCCAGCAGTCACTCACGGGCCAGAGCTTTGCTCCCAAGTAGGAGGACCGCATTTACAAAGGGGCTTGGTGAAAGGTCAGTTCTGGGGTCACGTGTCTGGCCCTGTGAGCTCGTTGTTGTTTCGGTTTTTGGGGTCGGACAGAGAGAGGACATGCCCCCTTTTCTTCATGCTCTGCCTCTTCTCTTTCGGCCCACATCCGACCCTTGTTTCCCTCTGTGAGGTTTTGACCCTATATTGTGGCTTGCTGTCGTCTTGTCTCCTGGGCCTTTTCCTCATTTATATTATTACTCCTGTTAGTTTTTTCATGTGCGTAGTGGTGGATGGGGGGATATATTCGTGTGGGGGGTGGGGGAGAAAGGGTTGCGGGGGAACAGTGGTTAGCACTGCTGCTTCACAGCTCCAGGGTCCCGGGTTCGATTCCCGGCTCGGGTCACTGTCTGTGTGGAGTTTGCACATTCTCCTCGTGTCTGCGTGGGTTTCCTCCGGGTGCTCCGGTTTCCTCCCACAGTCCAAAGATGTGCGGGTTAGGTTGATTGGCCAGGTTAAAAAATTGCCCCTTAGAGTCCTGGGATGTGTAGGTTAGTGGGATTAGCGGGTAAAATACGTGGGGGTAGGGCCTGGGTGGGATTGTGGTCAGTGCAGACTCGGTGGGTCGAATGGCCTCCTTCTGCACTGTAGGGTTTCTTTGATTTCTTTGAATAGGGTGTTGGATGGTCCCCTGCACGAAGAGAGTAGTGGGTGCGTGCGTTCTGCCATTTGTTAGGTAGTTGGGGAGAGGTAGTTGTTGAGGTGGTGTGTGTTAGGGGGAGGGGGCTGTTAGATTGGGGGCTGTTCCTCTGTTCCTGGGGGTTGGGGTGGATGTCAAGGTGGTGTGTGTGTTAGTGGAGAGATTTGGGTGGGTTTCCTGGCTGGGCAGGCTTTGTGTGTCTGAGTCAGTCTCCGGATTGGGTTTTTTTCTGTGGGGGTAGCAGGTGGGTTACTGGGGGGGAGGTCAGGCGGTGAGGGGACGATTCCTGAGGGTTTCCTGATGGGGATGTTGATGGGTCAGTAGTGGGCTGAAGGGTGGTTTGTTGTCTTCCTGTGTCTTGGCTCTTTTGCCTCCCGTGTGTGTGTCTGTTGGAGAGGGCGGGGGGAGGAGGGCGACCAGAACTGGTGGGATCATATAATCATAGAATCCTGTAGTGCAGAAGGAGGCCATTCAGCCCATTGAATCAGCCCCAACCACAATCCCACACAGGCCCTATCCCCATAACCCTATGCATTTACCCTAGCCAGTCCCCCTGACACTAATAGGCAATTTAGCATGGCCAATCCACCTAACCCAGACATCTTTGGACTGATAGAGTGACATTTTGTTTGTGGGTGCTTTATGTTGTGGAGGCAGGATAGCGTGATGTGGATTCGGGTTGGTGTGGGGGTATTAGTTGGCGGAGCAACGGGGTGTAGGAATATGCTTGTTTATCAGGATGGTTGAAAGGGTTGGCATGAGGCAAGAACTTTTGTTGGCAGTACAAAAATTATTTCTTTGACTAATTATTTATTTATTAGTGTCCCAAGTAAGCTTACATTAACACTGTAATGAAGTGGAAGGATACGCTGAGGGAGAATTTAGTGCAGCCAATCTATCTAACTCGCACATCTTTTGAGTGTGGGAGGAAACAGGAGCACCCGGAGGAAACCCACGCAGACACGGGGAGAATGTGCAGATTCCGCACAGACAGTGACCCAAGCTGGGTATCGAACCCGGGTCCCCGGCGCTGTGAGGCAGCTGTGCCACCATGACAGCAGAAGGCATGGCTGCCAATGGCAGAACATTTAACATCCCCAACACCTTAAAGGGCAGAATCAGAGATGTGCAGTGATCTCAGTAAGGCAGGAGGAGGTGACACAGAGAGAGAAGGGGAGGGGTAAAAACCAGGATCTGAAGTTGAAAAACTGGGGGCATTGGGCAGACTGAGAGTTGGTGTAAGTCGCTTAGCTCAGGAGTACTGTGAACACGACTCAGACAGCAGATGTTTGGATGAATTGAGTTTTCAGAAAGTGAAATGAATGTGTTAGTGTAAAACTCACAGAGCGGGTGAGAAACATGAACAAAATGGTGATATTTTGATTTGATTTATTATTGTCACATGTATGAACATACAGCAAAAAGTATTGTTTCTTGCGCGCTATACAGACAAAGCATACCGTTCATAGAGAAGGAAAGGAGAGAGTGCAGAATGTGGTGTCACAGTCATAGCTAGGGTGTAGAGAAAGATCAACTTAATGCGAGGTAGGTCCATTCAAAAGTCTGATGGCAGCAGGAAAGAAGCTGTTCTTGAGTCGGTTGGTACATCACTCAGACTTTTGTATCTTTTTCCCAATGGAAGAAGGTGGAAGAGAGAATGTCCGGGGTGTGTGGTGTCCTTAATTCTGTTGGCTGCTTTTCCGAGACAGCGGGAAGTGTAGACAGAGTCAGTGGATGGGAGGCTGGTTTGCGTGATGGATTGGGCTACATTCACGACCTTTTGTAGTTCCTTGCGGTCTTGGGCAGGGCAGGAGCCCCATACCAAGCTGTGATACAAACAGAAAGAATGTTTTCTATGGTGCATCTGTAAAAATTGGTGAGAGTTGTAGCTGACATGCCAAGATCTGGACAGGTCTCGTCAAGCCCAGGAACGTGAGTAGGGTTATTGGTAAATTGAGTTGAAAGGTGAACTTAATCAATTCTCAGCAAATACATGTAATGCTGAAACTTGCAACTTATCTGCCGTATGTCACTCGATAGCTGGTGTCAAGAAACAGTTTCTAATTCTGAGAGTAAGCAAGTCTATTTCTGGTCTGATTTAAATGCGACCCTTTTCTGAATTCTTTCACGTTTTGGGAGAGGTTCGGTTGTGAGAATGCCTTGCAGGGAAACAGTATATTTCTGAAACCACTTGGGAAAATCTATTTATCATCTGCAGTGCAGAGACTGTCACTGCTTCCCAGGGACAGGCTGTCACCAAGGGTGAGAAATTGCTTCTGGGGAACAGTTCAAAATTCCCACATTTCATCCCTTCATTCACGGCTGCCGTTCGTTTCATTAAGTTCACCGTGGAGAAGGGGTGCAGAGCAGAGAATGAGTGAGTTTCCATGAGTGGTTCGCACTGCTGCCTCTCAGCGCCAGAGACCCAGTTCAATTCCTGGATTGGTTCACTGTCTCTGTGGAGTTTGCACATTCTCCCCGTGTCTGCGTGGGTTTCCTCCGGGTGCTCCGGTTTCCTCCCACAGTCCAAAGATGTACGGGTTAGGTGGATTGGCCATGCTAAATTGCCCTTTAGTGTCAGGGGGACTAGCTAGGGTAAATGTATGGGATTATGGGGATAGGGCCTGGGTGGGATTGTGGTTGGTGCAGACTCGATGGGCCGAATGGCCTCCTTCTGCACTGTCGGGATTCTATGATCCCCAATCCAGCTCAGATTCGAACCTGAGCGGTGCACTATTTTTGAATTCCAATGGACAAAATATTCCCTGTTCCAATGAGTGAAAGTCCAATTTCTTTGACTCCCATGGCATTGAAGGCCAAAGATCCACTTCTCTTCCCAATCATTCCCACTGTCAGGAATCCCAATGGTCTACATCCCTTCCCATTAACAACCCATCAATTCTTCTTCTTGAGTTCTTGGCTGAAGGGCTGGTCTGACCCACAGTGCGGCGACCTCCACCACAGATAGGGGTCAAGGCGGCAGATCCCGAATCCACCCCAGCCGGAACAGGGATCGAACCCGCATGTTGTTGGCACCAATCTGACCCCCACACTGGCTCCCCAAGGAGTCTGGCAGTGTTACTTTTCCATGTGTGTGGTAATTAGGAGCTCTGAGCAGCGAAGGCAGAGGCTCCAATATTCTTTACATGACCGGGAATCTCTCCCTCCTTTACAGCCTGCCCCTAAGTGCACATTGGAGGGATTTGCGGGTTGATGCTCTGTCTGGCCACATTATTCACGCACCTTCCTTGGCCATCAACCCCTGGAGAGGGACTGGAACCCGGTGCCTCTGGCCCAGAGGCAAGGACGCTAACCCACTGTGCCCCAAAACCACCACCATTTTTAATTACACATAGAACCATAAAATCCCTACAGTGCAGAGGAGGCCATTAGGTCCATCGACTCTGCACTGACTCTCTGACAGAATATCTTACTCTCCCTTGCCCTATCCCCATAATCCTGCAATCCATCTAATTTGACATCTTTGGGCACTAAGGGACAATTTCGCATGGCCTTTCCATGGCCAATCCACCTAACCTGCACATGTTTGGATTGTGGGAGGAAACCGGAGCACCCGGAGGAAACCCACGCAGACACGGGGAGAACGTGCAAACTCCATGCAGACATCCGAGGCTGGAACCGAACCTGGATCCCTGGCATTGTGAGGCAGCAGTGCCAACCACTGTGCCACCGTGCTGCCCTACACTACTTATCTCATGGTCTTGTATTAGTCATAGAGACATGGAGGTTTACAGCATGGAAACAGGCCCTTCAACCCAACTTGTCCATGCCGCCCCATATTTTAACCCCTAAACTAGTCCCAATCGCCTGCATTTGGCCCATATCCCTCGATACCCATCTTACCCATGTAACTGTCTAAATGCTTTTTTAAAAGACAAAATTGCACCCATCTGTACTACTACCTCTGGCAGCTTGTTCCAGACACTCACCATCCTCCGTGTGAAAATATTTCCCCTCTGGACCCTTTTGTATCTCTCCCTTCTCACTTTAAATCTGTGCCCTCTAGTTTTAGACTCCCTGGGAAAAGATATTGCCTATCTAGCTGATCTATGCCCCTCAATATTTTAGTCTTCATATCAGACATCATCCATAATAACGATTCCAATCCACGTCACCGGGAAACCCATAGTGGGTGTGCGCCATTGACGGGACCAGAATGCTGATGTGAAGAGCTGGAAGATTTCATCCATGAATTCTTCCTAACTCCATGACTCGAGACTCCAGCTACCAGAAAGCCCATGCTCCCACTCTCGATTCACGCACCTCTCCGCACTGGAGCCAGTGGGCCATGTGACCCCCAATAACTTGCCCCTTAAAGGGGCACACGACCACAATGGACAAGGGGAGACGATTTCAAGCTCCTACATTGGACCATCTGACCAGTTAGCTCCTCATTGAATCCGCTCAGTGTCGCGCTTGCAAGAGCGGCACGGTGGCACATTGGTTTAGCACTGCTGCCTCCCAGCGCCAGGAACCCGGGTTCAATTCTAGCCTCAGGTCACTGTCTGTGCGGAGTCTGCACGTTCTCCCCGTGTCTGCGTGGGTTTCCTCTGGGTGCTCCGGTTTTCTCCCACACTCCAAAGATGTGCAGGTCAGGTTGATTGGTCTTGCTAAATTGACCATAGTTTCAGGGCGATTAGCAGGGTTCATTTGTGGGGTTATGGGGATAGGCCCTGGGTGGGATTGTGCTCAGTGCAGACTTAGAGTCATCGAGGTTTACAGCATGGAAACAGGCCCTTCGGCCCAACTTGTCCATGCCGCCCTTTTTTTTAAAACCTCTAATCTAATCCCAATTGCCCGTCTTTGGCCCATATCCCACTATGCCCATCGTACCCATGTAACTGTCTAAATGCTTTTTAAAAGGTAAAATTGTACCCGCCTCTACTACTGCCTCTGGCAGCTTGTTCCAGACACTCACCACTCTCTGTGTGAAAGAATTGCCTCTCTGGACACTTTTGTATCTCTCCCCTCTCACCTTAAACCTATGCCCTCTAGTTTTAGACTCCCCTACCTTTGGGAACAGATATTGACTATCTACCTTGTCTATGCCCCTCATTATTTTATAGACCTCTATAAGGTCACCACTCAGCCTCCTACTGGCTGAGAAGAAAGTCCCAGTCTATTCAGCCTCTCCTTATAACTCAATCCATCAAGTCCTGGTAACATCCTAGTAAATCTTTTCTGCACTCTTTCTAGTTTAATAATATCCTTTCTATAATAGGGTGACCAGAATTGCACACAGTATTCCAAGTGTGGCCTTACCAATGTCTTGTACAACTTCAACAAGACGTCCCAACTCCTGTATTCAATGTTCTGACCGATGAAACCAAGCATGCCGAATGCCTTCTTCACCACTCTGTCCACCTGTGACTCCACTTTCAAGGAGCTATGAACATGTACCCCTAGATCTCTTTGTTCTGTAACTCTCCCCAACGCTCTACCATTAACTGAGTAAGTCCTGCCCTGGTTCAATCTACCAAAATGCATCACCTCGCATTTATCTAAATTAAACTCCATCTGACGTTCGTCAGCCCACTGGCCCAATTGATCAAGATCCCGCTGCAATTGGAGATAACTTTCTTCACTGTCCACCAATCTTGGTGTCATCTGCAAACTTACTAACCATGCCCCCTATATTCTCATCCAAATCATTAATATAAATGACAAATAACAGTGGGCCCAGCACTGATCCCTGAGGCACACCGCTGGTCACAGGCCTCCAGTTTGAAAAACAACTCTCCACAACCACCCTCTGGCTTCTGTCAAGAAGCCAATTTTGTATCCATTTAGATACCTCACCCTGGATCCCGTGAGATTTAACTTTATGCAACAACCTACCATGCGGTACCTTCTCAAAGGCCTTGCTAAAGTCCATGTAGACAACATCAACTGCACTGCCCTCATCTACCTTTTTGGTTACCCCTTCAAAAAACTCAATCAAATTTGTGAGACATGATTTTCCACTCTCAAAGCCATGCTGACTGTCCCTAATCAGTCCTTGCATCTCTAAATGCCTGTAGATCCTGTGGATGGGCCAAATGGCCTCCTTCTGCACTGTAAGGATTCTAGAATTCTATGAACTTTATATTCTGAACAAGGGGGGAGCAATGAAGTCACCACCTGATTGCCATGAAGGTTCCAGGGAAGGGGTGGACTGTACACAGAAGAATTTTGGGTTGAGACATAGAGATGGAACACTGTCTGAATCCAATCTGTCATGTGCAGTGTGTGCCAAGCACTCCCAGCTCTGTAGACCCTTTCAGAAATGTGTCCAAAGAACAGGGCCTACAGAAAAACCAGCTGCGTTCCTCATCTAGGTTTCCACTCTCATGTCTCGTCATGCGGAGACAAGTCACTGAGGCTTTTTCTGGTGACTTTGGAACAGGCGGGAGATCAGGAGAAGCTGATGTCCCAGATCTGTGTAGCCCTGAATTCAGCATAAGGTCAAAGAGGTGGATGTGCAGACGGACACGTAGGTCGAGAGGTTTAAGGAGAGGAAGTAGAGCTGAGAACCCAGATTCATGGCACGACCATCCAACGGGTGAAAGGGTAGAAATTTGAGATGCACAAGAGACCTCTGAGGGTTATTGATTGGAGGAGCTGACAGAAATAGAGAGCGGTGAGACATTGGAGGGAATCTGAAAGCGAGGATGATATATTTAGAATTCTAAGTTCCCCTCCCAAGCCACATACTCTGCCCACTTGGAGGGGTCCAGCACCATCCGTTCATCAGCGAGCCAACACCCTGGAACCGTTGGCAGAGTGGGAAGGAGTTCCTGTGCTTCGATATGGCAGCTCACCACCTTCTCGAGGACAACTGGGGATGGGCAATAAATGCTGCCCCGTGAGTGAAAACCAGAGATGGAAAGAGGGTGGTCAATCTCGTGAAGCTTGGAAATGGAAGGGGGTAGCCACCCTGAAGAAGGGAAGGGAAGGAAGGAATGTAAAACAGCCCAGGTTAATGAAGAGATGTCGCAACCAAATTTCCATTGATCTGCGGCAAAGCCCACAAGAGCACTTCACAAACTGATTGGATTTTTGCAGACAGACAGTTTGTCAAACGCTCTGAGAGCATTCTTGGAGGGAGCCCAGTGAAATTGAACGCAGTGGAAAAGATAAATGGGCAGAAGATACTGCAATAACTCGCTGCAAAGCAACAATCCAGCAGGCACGTAGACCACTGTTTATGACTTGATAACTGTGGAGAGAAATGTTCCACACTTCAGTTTTTTTTCCTCGAAAGGCCGTAAAGCGCAATGAGTTCTGTCTGTGCCGAGATAGCTTTTATTGTTGCTCTGCTTTCATTTTGTGTCTTATCTTCATTAATGATGCTTTGTATCCAGCTCCGAGAACTGCCTTCAGGGCTGAGTTATATTCCTCTCCCTCTCTTGCCTCATTCTCAACATGTCACTGTTCTGCTGCACTGCAGAATTTATCCTCGGTGCTGTTGTGTGATGGGGGGGCTGCGGGGTGAGATCAGGGGAACGCTCTCTCACGCAAAGGGAAAATCTGAAACACCGCGTCCAAAGGCGTGAGGTGGCACAGTGGTTAGCGCTGCTGCCTCACAGCAAGAAGTTTAACAACACCAGGTTAAAGTCCAACAGGTTTATTTGGTAGCAAAAGCCACACAAGCTTTCGCCTCACTGCGCCAGGGACCTGGGTTCGATTCCCGGCTCGGGTCACTGTCTGTGCGGAGCGCGCACATTCTCCCCATGTCTGCGTGGGTTTCCTCCGGGTACTCCGGTTTCCTCCCACAGTCCGAAAGATGTGCAGGTTATAGAACCATAGATTGGCCATGCTACATTGCCCCTTCATGTCAGGGGGACTAGCTAGAGTAAACACATGAATTATGGGGATAGGGCCTGGGTGGGATTGTGGCCGGTACAGACTGAATGGGCCAAATGGCCTCCTTCTGCCCCATAAGGATTCTATGAGTCAGGGGGCTGGACATTTCCGGATGTTCACACCGGCGGGATTCTCCAGTCCCGCTGCAGTCAATGGAGATTGAGCTAAGCGCCAAATTCTCCATGCTCGCAAGCAGCGGCAGTTTACCGTGAATTGTTGGAAAATTCTGATGTGGAGATGCCGGCATTGGACTGGGGTAAACTTCTTACTGGAAAATTCTGGCCAGAGATTCAGGGGGTCATCAGCTCATAGTGGCGCCAGGAGGAGGCCATTCGACCCATTAGATCCAATGCTGCAGAGCACTGTTCCCCCTCCCTCCCCCCACTCCCTTGAGAGTCTTATTTCTCTCAAATGCCCACCCAATTGTCTTTAGAAATCTTTAATCATCTTCACTACCGCCACCCACCCCGGCAGGGGGGTCCAGGACATTGTAACTTGTTGTCTGAAGATATTCTTCCTCACATTCTCCTCACCACAGCTTCTGGCCAAAATCTTCAATCTGTGTCCCCTAATCCTTGTACCATTAGCCCAATGGAAGAGTTGAAAGGATGTTTGTCTGGGAAAGTTTTCTAGAGCAAAGGATGAGCCAGACTCGACTGGAATGGCACAGAAGGGGCTGAATGGCCTCCTCTCTGTTCAGTTACATCAGGGGTGTTCTCTCATGCTGCTTGTTGTGTATGTCTCTGCACCTCCAGTTGGAGAAGTTACCTGGAGAACCAGACTGTGCCTCTCGCTAGCTACCTTGGAATCTCTCCTCCAGTCAGTCTGGGCTGGCTGGTGGAGGTCACTGCCCTCCCCAACATTAGGAGATAGTATTCACGGAATTTTGCAGTGCACAAGGAGGCCATTTGGCCCATCAGTAGGAAACACAAGGGCAAATCAATGAATGGGTTTAGACGTTGGGGTAGGTTGGTGAGCAGAGCCAAGTACTGGAAGAATCATTCAGTGGAGTGATCTCAATGCTTAAACAGACAGGGTTCTGAGATCAATCTGCTTCCCAGGTACCCACCCAGACCAATGCTGCCCAGGTCTCTGATGATGTGGAGATGCCGGTGTTGGACTGGGGCGAACACAGTAAGAGTTTTAACAACACCAGGTTAAAGTCCAACAGGTTTACTTGGTAGCAAATACCATTCGCTTTCGGAGCGCTGCTCCTTCGTCAGATGGACTGGAAATGTGCTCTCAAACAGGGCACAGAGAGACAAATATCAAGTTACAGAATACTGATTAGAATGCGAATCCCTACAGCCAGCCAGATCTTAAAGATACAGACAATGTGGGTGGAGGGAGCATTAAGCACAGGTTAAAGAGATGTGTATTGTCTCCAGACAGGACAGCCTGCAAGTCCAGGAGGCAAGCTGTGGGGGTTACTGATAATGTGACATAAATCCAACATCCTGGTTTAGGCCGTCCTCATGTGTGCGGAGCTTGGCTACCAGTTTCTGCTCAGCGACTCTGCGCTGTCGCTATCAGTTTCTGCACCAACCTCCTCAGAAGACAAACACGGGACACGGTGGACAGAGTACCCTTCGTCGTCCAGTACTTCCCCGGAGCGGAGAAGCTACGGCATCTCCTCCGGAGCCTTCAACATGTCATTGATGAAGACGAACATCTCGCCAAGGCCATCCCCACACCCCCACTTCTTGCCTTCAAACAACCGCGCAACCTCAAACAGACCATTGTCCGCAGCAAACTACCCAGCCTTCAGGAGAACAGTGACCACGACACCACATAACCCTGCCACAGCAACCTCTGCAAGATGTGCCGGATCATCGACACGGATGCCATCATCTCACGTGAGAACACCATCTACCAGGTACACAGTACCTACTCTTGCAACTCGGCCAACGTTGTCTACCTGATACGCTGCAGGAAAGGATGTCCCGAGGCATGGTACATTGGGGAAACCATGCAGACGCTACGACAACGGATGAATGAACACCGCTCGACAATCACCAGGCAAGACTGTTCTCTTCCTGTGGGGGAGCACTTCAGCAGTCACGGGCATTCAGCCTCTGATCTTCAGGTAAGCGTTTTCCAAGGCGGCCTTCACGACACACGACAGCGCAGAGTCGCTGAGCAGAAACTGATAGCCAAGTTCCGCACACATGAGGACGGCCTAAACCGGGATGTTGGATTTATGTCACATTATCAGTAACCCCCACAGCTTGCCTCCTGGACTTGCAGGCTGTCCTGTCTGGAGACAATACACATCTCTTTAACCTGTGCTTAATGCTCCCTCCAACCACATTGTCTGTATCTTTAAGATCTGGCTGGCTGTAGGGATTCGCATTCTAATCAGTATTCTGTAACTTGATTTTTGTGTCTCTGTGCCCTGTTTCAGAGCACATTTCCACTCCATCTGATGAAGGAGCAGCGCTCCGAAAGCTAATGGTATTTGCTGCCAAATAAACCTGTTGGACTTTAACCTGGTGTTGTTAAAACTCTTACTGGGTCTCTGAGGCCCCGCTTCTGTTGTGAGAATAACTCAGATATTTGAAAGATATGAAAATACCTTTAATCATGGAATCCTTACAGTGCACAAGAGGTCATTCAGCCCATCGAGTCTGCACCAACTCTCTGGCAGGGTACATTACCCAGGCCCCCTCCCTCACCCTATCCCTCGAACCCCACACATTTAGTTTGGCCAACGCACCTAACCTACACATCTCTGGACACTACGAGGCAATTTAGTATGGCCAACACGTGCTAAATTGCCTCATGATCTTACAGAGGTCTATAAAATAATGAGGGGCGTAGATCAGTTAGATAGTCAACATCTGTTCCCAAAGGTAGGGGAGTCTAAAACTAGAGGGCTCAGGTGAGAGGGGAGAGATACAAATGGATCCAGAAGTGAAATTTTTCTCACACAGAGGGTGGTAAGTGTCTGGAACAAGCTGCCAGAGACAGTAATAGAGGCGGGTACAATTTTGTCTTTTAAAAAGCATTTAGACAGTTACATTGGGAAGATGGGTATAGAGAGATATGGGCCAAATGTGGGCTATTGGGACTAGCTTAGCTGTAAAAGCTGGGCGGCATGGACAAGTTGGGCCGAAGGGCCTGTTTCCACGATGTAAGCCTCAATGACTCGATAACCCTGCACACCTTTGGACTGTGGGAGGAAACCGGAGCACCCGGAGGAAACCCACACAGAAACGGGGAGAACACGCAGACTCCACACCGACAATCACTCGAGGCCGGAATTGAACCCGGGTCCTTGGCGCTGTGAGGCAGCAGTGCTCACTGCTGTTGCCATCGTGCCACTCCAGAGATGTGAGTGAAGTCACCAATAAATAAACAAATAGCTGACAGAATGATGATCAAATAAATTCAAGAAGGAATTCAGCAGAAAGCTCTTTGCCCAGAGCGTGATGGCAACGTGGAACTCATGAACACACAAGAGTGCTTGCGATGGATAGTGTTGATGTATATTCAGGGGAACTGGATGAACACACGAGGGAAAAAGGAACAGAAAGGGGTGAGATGAAACAAACAGTGGGATGATGTGCCAATTAATGTAATCACATTAATGTAGTAAGTATCTGGAATGATATTCAAATTCATCTAATCGCATTTAAATTAATATAGATAATCCTGTTTGAATTAATGTAATCATGGCAGCTTGGTAAAAACTGCTGAAAAGAGACACGTGTTGTTGAAGCTTTTCATCTTGCACTCATCAGGACAGAATACCAAATTCCAAGCAATCGCAACAATTCATACCACAGGAGATAAGGGTGCTGATTGGTTGGCAAGTTGACTCTGATGAGCCAAGGCATTGCCAATCAGAGTTGGGGAACCATCGATTCCCCCAAGCTCTGGCGAAATCCAGAAAAGGTGCAAGGCTTGGAAATGTCTCCTTTGTTTGCAGAGGACGGGACCCCATGTATGAATGTCTCTTCCAGCAGGTGTACATTTGATTGGATTTATTATTGTCACAAGTTTTGGGATACAGTGAAAAGTATTGTTCCTTGCGCGTTATACAGACAAAGCACACTGTACATAAAGAAGGGAAGGAGAGGGTGCAGAATGTAGTGTTACAGTCACAGCTAGGGTGTAGAGAAAGATCAACTTAATACGAGGTAGGTCCATTCAAAAGTCTGATGGCAGCAGGGAAGAAGGTGTTCTTGAGTCGGTTGGTACGTGACCTCAGACTCTTGTATCTTTTTCCCGATGGAAGAAGGTGGAAGAGAGAATGTCCGGGGTGCGTGGGATCCTTAATTATGCTGGCTGCTTTTCCGAGGCAGCGGGAACTGTAGACAGAGTCAATGGATGGGAGGCTGGTTTGAGTGATGGATTGGGCTACATTCACGACCCTTTGTAGTTTCTTGCGGTCTTGGACAGAGCAGGAGCCATACCAAGCTGTGATACAACCAGAAAGAATGCTTTCTATGGTGCATCTGTTAAAAATGATGAGAGTCATAGCGGACATGCCAAATTTCCTTTAGCCTCCTGAGAAAGTCGAGGCATTGGTGGGCTTTCTTAACTAAAGCATCAGTGGGTTTTGAATGGATCACATGTAACGAGCAACCTGCAATCGTTGTGATACTGACAATTTAGTGACCTCCAGTGATTGTAGTCCAGTTCAGCTGCTGAAGGGTTATCTCAGCTGTTCATTATCCTGAAACAAAGCCTTTGATGTATATCTGAGCACTGATGCTGCAGGGTTGATGCTTCTTCGCAGTGACGCGGTTAATCCATCTGGATGTGGGCTCAGAGTTTACACAACAGACAGCAGCAACTTCATGGACAGCAGATCATTCAAGATCCACAGCTCCTCTCACCCCTGGTATCATTGTCCACAATCTGTGTCCTCTCACCGTGACTCTTCCTCCAGTGGGGAAGATTTGTTTGTGGTTAAATATTCACGAGTGGACTGGCGGCCGGAAGGCAAAAGGAAACTAGCGCATGAATAGGGGGGGCGATGGCCTAGTGGTATTATCGCCAGACTATTAATCAAGAAAGTCGGCTAATGTTCTGGGGGACCTGGGTTCGAATACCGCCACGGCACCTGGTGGAATTTGAATTCAATAAAAATATATCTGGAATTAAGACTCTACTGATGACCATGAAACCATTGACGATTGTCGGAAAAACCCATCTGGTTCACTATTGTCTCTTTAGGGAAGGAAATCTGCCGTCCTTACCTGGTCTGGCCTACATGTGACTCCAGAGCCACAGCAATGTGGTTGACTCTCAACTGTCCTCTGAACTAGCCGAGCAAGGTGCTCGGTTCAAGGGTAACTATGGGATGGGTAACAAATGCTGGCCAGCCAGTAATGCTCATGTCCCACGAATGAGTAAATACAATACGGTAAAAATGGTGGGAGAGATGGGAATCAGAGAACACAGATGGAATGTTCAGCACCATTCGCGACTCCTCAGATACTGAAGAAGTCCGTGTTCAAATGCAACAAGATCTGGACAATATCCAGGCTTGGGCTGACAAGTGGCATAGAGTCATAGAGGTTTACAGCATGGAAACAGGCCCTTCAGCCCAACTTGTCCATGCAACCCCTTTTTTTTAAACCCCTAAGTTAATCCCAATTGCCCGCATTTGGCCCATATCCCTTTATACCCATCGTACCCATCTAACTGTCTAAATGCTTTTTAAAAGACTAAATTATACCCGCCTCCACTACTACCTCTCGCAGCTTGTTCCAGACACTCACCACCCTCTGTATTAAAAAATTGCCCCTCTGAACCCTTTTGTATCTCTCCCCTCTCATCTTAAACCTATGCCCTCTAGTTTTAGACTCCCCTACCTTTGCGAAAAGATATTGACTATCTAGCTGATCTATGCTCCTCATTATTTTAGAGACCTCTATAAGATCCCCTCCGATGCTCCAGAGAAAAAAGTCCCAGTCTATCCAGCCTCTCCTTATAACTCAAACCATCAAGTCCCAGTAGCATCCTAGTAAATCTTTTCTGCACTCTTTCTAGTTTAATAATATCCTTTCTATAATAGGGTGACCAGAACTGCACACAGTATTTCAAGTGTGGCCTTACCAATGTCTTGTACAACTTCAACAAGACGTCCCAACTCCTGTGTTCAATGTTCTGACCAATGAAACCAAGCATGCCGAATGCCTTCTTCACCACTCTGTCCACCTGTGACTCCACTTTCAAGGAGCTATGAACATGTAACCCTAGATCTCTTTGTTCTGTAACTCTCCCCAACGTCCTACCATTAACTGAGTAAGTCCTGCCCTGGTTCAATCTACCAAAATGCATCACCTCGCATTAAATTAAACACCATCTGCCATTCGTCAGCCCATTGGCCCAATTGATCAAGATCCTGTTGCAATCCTAGATAAACTTTTTCACTGTCAGGGAAGTAACATTCACGTCACACAAATACCAGACAATGACCATCATCAATAAGAGACACTCTAACCACCACCCCTTGACATTCAATGGTGTAACCATCACTAAATCCCCCACTGTCAACATCCTGGGAATTACCATTGACCAGAAACTCAACTGAACTCGCCACATAAAAACAGTGGCTACAAGAGCAGGTCAGAGGCTCGCAATACTGCACTTCCTGACTCACTTCCTGACTCCCCAAAGCCTGCCCACCATCTACAAGGCACATCAGGGTGTGATGGAATACTCCCCACTTGCCTGGATGGGGGCAGCTCCAACAACACTCAAGAAGCTCGACACTATCCAGGACAAAGCAGCCCACTTGATTGGAACCACATCTACAAACATTCACTCCCTCCACCACCGACGCTCAGTAGCAGCAGTGTGTACCATCTACAAGATGCACTGCAGCAACTCACCAAAGATCCTTAGACAGCATCTTCCAAACCCACAACCACTTCCATCTGGAAGGACAAGGGCAGCAGATACATGGGAACGCCACCACCTGCAAGTTCCCCTCCAAGCCACTCACCATCCTGACTTGGGAATATATCGCCATTCCTTTGCAGTCGCTGGGTCAAAATCCTGGAATTCCATCCCTAACGGCATTGTGGGTTGACCCACAACACACGGACCGCAGCGACTCAAGAAGGCAGCTCACCATCACCTTCTCAAAGGGCAACCAGGGATGGGCAATAAATGCTGGCCTAGCCAGCAACACCCATGTCCCACGAATGGACAAAAGAAAAAGGCGATTGGGTGGGGAGCGGAGATTTATTTTGCACGGTGAGTTGTGATCGGAAATGCCACGCATTGGTGGAAGCAGGTCGATTGGTAACATTTGTCAGGGAAGTGGACCAAGACTTGATGGAGAGAAAGGCGAGAGGGCCATGGGGAAAGGAAGGGGGACTAATTGAACAGGTCTCTCAGTGAGCCATTACAAGCGTGGATGGGCTGAATGGCCCTACTCTGTGTGGCAAGATCCTGTGACATGGTCCACAATCGAAACGGAAGTTTTGTCACTGTCCCCACCCAGTACACCCCCTCCAAACAGCCTGCTCCTTTGTCCAAGTGAGACTAATTCAGACCAGTTCAACTCACTCCATTTCCCTCCAGCTCCCACCAGTTTGTGAAACTTGCAGAACGAAGTCGTTTTGTCTTTGCGCTGTTGATGCCTGTTGCAAAATAGTGTGCCTGGAAATATATTTTTTTGTTCCCCAGCTTAAGATCAGTTTTTCATCATTGATTTTATGTAATGTGCAGATATAAATTATGAATGAGATTCCTGAATTATCCGAATGCCGAGTGTGTAATGCAGTTCCTTCTGCAGGGATTGTAATTCAGACAGAATGAGATGTTGTTCCAATTCATCTGACTGCTTGGCGCTGCGAATTCTCAGCTGCCCGCCCACAGCTGGCCCATCTTCCCCAGAGAAGGCATGACTCAGTCACCTTCTGCTGACTCGCGTCTGCATCGTAATTTAGACACTGGCTTTCAACCATTTCCCAATGGCGAGGGGGGCATCGTGGCCAGGCCAGCATTTATTGAGCATCCCTAGTTGCCCTTGGAGGGCAGCTGAGAGTCAACCACATTGCCCACCAAGGAAGGTGCGTCCATCAAACGGCCAAACAGGTCGGACCTATAATTCCTTCCGACACAAACACAATGGTAGCAAAAGAGCAAGAGGGATTGCTGGTCAGCTGTTGATCGTGCAAAGAAAGTTGGAACCTGTGGCATCAATGTCCATTGCTGCTGACTAGAACATTCAGAGTTCCACAGCAACTCAGACTCCCTGAATGAAGTCTAGCACAAACACATTTTTTTTACTCATTCGAGGGACATGGGCGTCGCTGGCTGGGCCAGCATTTATTGCCCATCCCTAGTTCCCCGAGGGCAGTTGAGAGTCAACCACATTGCTATGGGTCACATGTAGGCCAGACCGGGTAAGGACAGCAGACTTCCTTCCCTAAAGGACATTAGTGAACCAGATGGGTTTTTCTGACAATCGTTTCATGGTCATCAGTAGATTCTTAATTCCAGATATTTTTTATTGAATTCACATTCTACCACCTGCCGTGGCGGGATTCGAACCCGGGTCCCCCAGAACATTAGCTGAATTTCTGGGTTAATATTCTAGCGATAATATCACTGGGCCATCGCCTCAACAGTCCTGTTCTGATGCAGCAAACCCGGCATCAGCTATATGGCTCCGTGGGCAGCACACTCAGTCAGGAGGTTGTGGGGAAGAATTCCTGGCTTCTCCGCAGTGTCGACGGCGTGCTGTATGGCCAGATGTGTGCAGTCTGGTGGATGGAATGTTAATCCGTAGCACTTGTTTGATATGGAAAATGGTTGGAAAAGATCCCACGGCACTACTTTGAGAGGGAGCTGGGAGAATATCCCCAGGCGATGTTTGTTCCACCGTCGGGCAAAGGACAGACTCTCTGGTTGCCATCACTCGGCTCAGTGTGGGATCCTGCTGTGCACACATTGGCAGCTGCATTTCCTACACTGCAACAGTGACCATACTTGAGGCGTGACGAATGTGAGCCTCTCTGTGCCTGAGGGGGAACTGGGTGGTGTGGAGAGCAGAAGGAAGACACAAGTGGCGGAGTTTTTCCAGTCCCAACACCCCCCAGCTCCACCCCTCCATCCCCCAACAGTGCTGCTGAAGTCGATGGACTTTTGGTCCACTCACCAGGGTAGGGCTGGAGCATCTCAGGGAAGTGGGGCGGGAACTAGGAAGGAGTGACATGGTCAAGGAGCAAGCCAGTAATATCAGAGGATGCGGGTAAAATCATGGTGTCACTCACATGTCTTTGTCTGTACATGTCTGTCTGGCACGAAGGAACAGGAGCAGGCCATTCAGCCCCTTGCTCTGTCCTGTACACAGGAACAGAAGCAGGCCATTCAGCCCCTTCCGCCTGTCCTGTACACAGGAACAGGAGGAGGCTATTCAGCCCCTTGAGCATCATAGAAATCATAGAAACCCTACAGTACAGAAAGAGGCCATTCGGCCCATCGAGTCTGCACCGACCACAATCCCACCCAGGCCCTACCCCCATATCCCTACATATTTTACCCGCTAATCCCTCTAATCTACGCATCCCAGGACACTAAGGGGCAATTTTAACCTGGCCAATCAACCTAACCCACACACCTTTGGACTGTGGGAGGAAACCGGAACACCCGGAGGAAACCCACGCAGACACGAGGAGAATGTGCAAACTCCACACAGACAGTGACCCAAGCCGGGAATCGAACCCAGGTCCCTGGAGCTGTGAAGCAGCAGTGCTAACCACTGTGCTGCCGTGCCGCCCCTGCCGCCCATGTTCAACCTTCCAGTCAGGCCAGGTACAGCTGAGATCTTGTCTGCCGCCAGAATGTTTGGAAATCATGGAATCCCGACAGTGCAGAAGGAGGCCATACGGCCCATCGAGCCTGCACCAACTCTCCGACAGAGCATTCCACCCAGGAACCCCACATAATTGCCATGGCCAATCCACCCAACCAGCCCATCATCTGGGCTGTGGGAGGAAACCGGAGCACCCGGAGGAAACCCATGCAGACACGGGGAGAATGTGCAGACTCCGCACAGACAGTGACCCGAGGCCGGGAATCGAACCCAGGTCCCTGGCGCTGTGAGGCAGCAGCGCTAACCCACTGTGTCACCGTGCCCCCGGGAATCGAACCCGGGTCCCTGGCGCTGTGAGGCAGCAGCGCTAACCACTGTGCCGCCCGTGCCAGACCTTGCTTGCTTCTGTTTGTCAAGTTTGGCGATGCAAGAATTGACATTGATTGAAAGTGACACTTAGCTGGTGCACGGTGCAGGCATGCCAGAGGGATAATGGCACAGAGATTATATTGACTCATTATAAACACACACACACACACACACAAGTACAAAATGTAAATGTCTGTGCTGAAGCTGTGAACATGTCTCTGCTCCCTGCTGTCTGGTGTGCCCTTGAACATTTTATTGGATTTGGAGCGAGTTGGAAGTGATGAGTCAGCACTTATCCAGGGCCCCAGACAGTCTGTACTCCGACTGCACAGTCACTGTGAGCAGAGGGCAGGCTCCTGCTTCCCCCCCCCCCCCGCCCCTCCACCACACTTTGTATTCACATCAGCTCGAGGAGAGGGGGAGGGGGCAGCGGAGCAGACAAGATTAACTGATGGAGGACAAGAACAAAGGGATTGAATTCATCTAATTAATGACTCCCAGTATAACTGGATTGCGATAAGGTTCAAACATATCAGCCCCTGCAGCTCATAAATCCACAAGCTTGCTCTTTATAAAAATCAAGAGATTTAGTACGGAAATAATGAGTTTTTTTTCAACCTGTAACCAGCATAGTTTGACAATTGGCCTATAAACCTTATTGTTGACATTATGGACAGCTCAGAGCTCTTTACCACAAATGATATCTGGAAGCAGAATGCTTTCTCAGTTGTGTAGCTGTTGTCAGCACCTTACTATGAACCTGGTTAAATGCGCCTGGTTAAGCAATTATACAGGGCCACACCTCGAGTATTGTGTGCAGTTTTGGCCTCCTTTTCTGAGGAAGGATGTTCTTGCTCTCGAGGGAGTGCAGCGAAGGTTTACCAGGCTGATTCCGGGGATGGCGGGACTGATGTATGAGGAGAGATTGACTAGGTTAGGATTGTTTTCGCTGGAGTTCAGACGAATGAGGCGGGATCTCGTAGTGACTTATAAAATTCTAACAGGACTAGACAGGGTAGATGCAGGGAGGATATTCCCGATGGTGGGGGAGTCCAGAACCAGGGGTCACAGTCTGAGGATTCGGGGTCGACCATTTAGGACGGAGATGAGGAGACATTTCTTCACCCAAAGAGTGGTGAGCCTGTGGAATTCATTACCACAGGAAGTAGTTGATGCCAAAACGTTGAATGTATTCAAGAGGCGGCTGGATATAGCACTTGGGGCGAACGGGGTCAAAGGTTATGGGGAGAAAGCAGGATTAGGCTATTGAGTTGGATGATCAGCTATGATGGTGATGAATGGCGGAGCAGGCTCGAAGGGCCGAATGGCCTCCTCCTGCTCCTATCTTCGACATTTCTATGTTTATGATGACAGTGATGGCGAGTACAAGTGATGAGGGGTTGTTTCTATTTCTTTCTCAAGCGCCCTTTTGTTTCGTGGCAAGACCCTGTGCCACCCGGCCACGTTTGTTTAAAAAAAGCAACCCAGAGGATCTTGTGCAACCTGCAGCAAAGGGTGACGCATATTGCACCTTGCCTGGGGTCCAAAGCCCACTTTAGAATGGGAAAGTCTATGATGGGGAAAGGGTACGGGATAAATTGTGTTCCAATCCAGGTCAGAAACTCCAAGGTGTTTTATAAAGCCAGCCTCAACCATAAATTTTGCCCTTTGAACTTGGCTACGGTGAGCATGAGATGTTTCACTCCAGGAATGATTCAAGTGACCCACAAGGGAGCTTTTACAAACAAAGTGCATTTAAGAATACAGTTAACAAGTATAGTAAGAAAATTAGAAATAACTTGTCCCAAGTACAAAAGCACAAAAATAACATTGTATAAACCTTGTCACAAGTTGGGTCAGATACTTCAAGGTGTTCTGCGAAGCTCGCCTGACCTGTAATGTTTTAGGTTGAATCTGGCTGGGGTGAGCATGAGAGGTTTTACTCCAGGTGTGATTCAACTGACCCACGAGGAGCTTTTATCAAAAACAAAGTTTAATTAAGAATATTGTTGACATGTACAGTAAGACACTTAGCAAGAACTTTGAACAATTACAAACAGGAAACACAACAACCACGATAATGTATAACTTTTGAGGAAATATCTCTAATGTGTTCCGACCAAAGCCAACATCCAATACACAAAACCCTCCAAGTAAACACAATATAGCATAGGTTAATGCCCACTCGTTACAGGAATCCTGCCTCCTGGGTTCAATGCTGAAAATCCCTTGTGAAGAAACTCAGAAGAGGTTGTAGTCGAATCTGTTTCCCAAAACACAGCTTCTTAAAGAGAGGAACAGGGAGAGAGAGAGACTGCTTCTTAGCTTGCTGCTAAACTGCTTCCCAAAATGAAACTCAAAGCCCAAAGGGTAAAAACCCCTATCACCTGACGGCCACAGCTTAGCTCCACCCCCAATGACATCACCGAAGCTGTAAGCTGCATGATTTTAAAAAAATACTTTCTGAAAGGTACACTCACATGACAACCTTAACAGCTAAGAATACTGTTCCAAACTAGACAAATCCCACAAACCGCATTCTAAGCTCAGCACGAAAAGCAAGTGTGCTCGCGTGATGCTGGAGTTTGCAGCTCGGCAACACCTGCTGTGAATCAGGCTTCTGGATATGGAATTGAAACGCTGAGGCTTTCCTTCCCTGGAAATTTCAGCACACTCCGAGAGTCGGGGACACCACTTGTCTCTAACTTCCAGCTCGCCAGCCACCTAGTGCTGAACTTCCAGTACCGGGAAGAGAGTCACAAACCCTGTTTTCAGCTTGCAGTCCAATCAACTTCTGCCAAAATGGAAGTGAAGTTCTTTGGATTTCTCCTGTGCGATTTAAAAAGAATACTATCCAAAGGCACCTGACCCTGCCAATCAGTCACAAATCAACGATTCCCAATCAAAGGGTCATAAAACTCCAGGACACTGCATTAGTCCAGATTAAAAATAAACAAAAGGCCAATTATATGGTTTTCAGCCATAATAAAAGATACCGGTACAGACAGCTCAATGCTAAAATCCAGGAGGCCAGGCCTGCTTAAAAAAAACTGCAGAGAACGCAATGAAAATACATTCCTTCAAGGCACAGTAGAATCATAGAATCCCAACAGGACAGAAGAAGACCATTCGGTCCATCAAGTCCACATAAGACATAGGAGGAGAATTAGGCCACTCAGCCCATTGAGTCTGCTCCGCCATTCAGTCATGGCTGATTTTTTTCTCATCCCCATTCTCCTGTCTTTTCCCTATAACCCCTGACCCCCTTATTAATCAAGAACCTATCTATCTCTGTCTTAAAGACACTCAATGACCTGGCCTCCACAGCCTTTTGCGGCAAAGAGTTCCACACTGACCACAATCCTACCCAGGCCCTATTCTCGTAACCCCACGCATTTACCCTGCTAATCCCCCTGACATTAAGGGTCAATTTAGCATGGCCCAATCAACCTGACCCGCACATCTTTAGATGTCACAATTGAAACAGAGAATCCGGTCCCATCTTCTTTTGGGCGACCATTTCCAATTGGTGGTCGCAGACTGCGGATGAGACGTTAAGGCACGAGAGGAGTCAGGAGCGTACGAGCTTGACTTGTGATTGGAGAGGATGGTGAGAAAACAGAGGGACCAAGTTTTTTTTAAATCCTGAGATTTATTTTCAAAATCACGAGATCATGAACGAGACTAAATGTTTCTTGGAAATGGTAACTCCCTCTCCCACACAAATTCACATATATACATACATTCCAAAGATGTGGGGGTTAGGTTAATTGGCCATGCTAAATTGACCCTAATGTCAATGGGATTAGCAGGGTAAATATGTGGGGTTACAGAAATGGGGCCTGGGTGGGATTGTGGTCGGTGCAGACTCGATGGGCCGAATGCCCTCCTTCTGCACTGTAGGGATTCTATGATTAATATGTTATGCATCCAGCACCTAACATCTTAACCTGAGAAAAGGAAAGCAGCCGGAGTACGCCTTTTTGGGATTATGTCCACCAGCATTCCTTGATAAGAAGACAGACCTCCCCTGTTGTGTTCAATTGTTCCGTGTTCAATTATATAAGCATAACTGATCTATGCTTGCTATGCTTGATTAATTAAGCCTGGGCATGGATTCAGAGCAAAGTGAATGGTTCCAATCCGGCAGGCGGACATTGCTGCACAAACCAGATCCCAAAGGGAAACTTGGCAATCTTGTCACAACTCTTTTCTTTGTGTATTTTCACCGTGAGGGGATACAAGACCTGAAGTCCAAAGCCACAAATTCCAGTCACACTTCTGTGGATTTTAAATATTAAATTAAAGCATTCATCAACAGAAGAAAAGAAAACTCAAACATGCAAAATTACATTTACACAATTGAAATCAGTCTTTCAGAACATTCCTCCAAAAGGAGTTCCTATTTCGTTAGACTCTCAAATAAGCACCAATTTCAGCAACTTTCCCTTATGTTTAGCAATAGAAATGCCAGTAGTATTACCATAAGGCAAACTCACTGTTGCTGGAGGGGAGGTATGTCACCGATCTTCTCACTCACCCCCACTCTGCTGTGGAAATTCAAGAAATTTGAAAACAAGCCTTGCTTTCTGAAAGAAACTGACACATCTCTGGGTTGGCTGGTCCTTTTCGGGGTCCCTTTCCAGCACAGAGCGGCACTCCATGAGATATCATGTGACAACTCACAGACCCAACTCCCAACCTCGCTCTGCATTGCTTTTTCCGCATTCATCTTCATTCCATTGTCCCTATCCTTCATTCAAACTCTCCTTTCCCAATGTTCTCCAGACTGCCCCCGCTTTGGGGTAAAATAGAATTCAATAACCTTGCCTTCCTTATTCATCACCCTTTCCAAGTTGTAAACTCTATTTTACTTCCCTTTGAAATTTAACAACTGAACACAAGAAACCTTCAATATCCCCAAATGCAAATTTCCATCCACAACCTATTCATTAAACAAAGAACAAAGACAGTTACTGCATAGGAACAGGCCATTCAGCCCTCCAAGCCTGCGCCGACCATGCTGCCCGACTGAACTAAAACCCCCTACCCTTCCGGGGACCATATCCCTCTATTCCCATCCTATTCATGTATTTGTCCAGACGCCCCTTAAAAGTCACTGCCGTATCTGCTTCCACTACCTCCCCCGGCAACGAGTTCCAGGCACCCACCACCCTCTGCCTCGTACATCTTTAAACCTTGCCCCTCACACCTTAAACCTGTGCCCCCTAGTAATTGACTCTTCCACCCTGGGAAAAAGCTTCTGACTATCCACTCTGCCCATGCCCCTCATAATCTTGCAGACTTCTATCAGGTCACCCCTCAACCTCCGTCGCTCCAGCGAGAACAAACCAAGTTTCTCCAACCTCTCCTCATAGTTAATGCCCTCCATAACAGGCAACATCCTGGTAAATCTTTTCTGTACCCACTCCAAAGCCTCCACATCCTTCTGGTAGTGTGGCGACCAGAATTGAACACTATATTCCAAGTGCGGCCTAACTAAGGTTCTATAAAGTTGCAACATGACTTGACAATTTTTAAGGGCGGCACGGTGGCACAGTTGTTACACTGCTGCCTCACTGGGTTCAATTTCTGGCTTGGGTCACTGTGTGGAGTTTGCACATTCTCCCCATGTCTACGTCTGTTTCCTCCAGGTGCTCCGGTTTCCTCCCACGCTCCAAAGATGTGCAGGTTAGGTGCATTGCTAAATTGCCCCTTAGTGTCCCAGGATGTGTCAGCTATGGGAGACTAGTGGGGTAATTACTTGGGGTTACGTGGATAGGACCTAGAACATGCTCTATCGGAGAGTTGGCGCAAACTCGACAGGCTGAATGGCCTCCTTTTGCACTGCAGGGATTCTACGATTTGTAAAAGATTCAACTTGCCCATGTTTACTTCCAAATGTGTGCCTTTACACCTAAAGCCTGAAGATACCCAGCCCCCAACTTCATTTAATTAATCACATATACACAGACACACACACAAGCACAAGAACTGCAAGCCTGCTTCACAGAGAAATGCAATAACCCCCAAAAATAGGTGAAATAATGCGATCTTTCTTCACAAATATTCACTGCAGAAATACTTCGGCAGTAGATCTGGGATAAGCATGGGTGCAGATATTTTGTGATTGCATAGATCTCTGAAACCTCTGTAAATAAACCTTGCAAGCAGTGCCCAGCATATCCTCTGATTTTACATTTTACCCTCATTCTATGCTTTTAAAACATCACTCTAACTATTTTAAACTCTGTAGCACCCTAGCTGTGACTGCAACACTACATTCTGCACCCTCTCCTTTCCTTCTCTATGAACGGTATGATTGGGGGCGGCACGATGGCACAGCGGTTAGCACTGCCGCCTCACACCGCAAGGGACCTGGGTTCGTTTCTCGGCTTGGGTCACTGTCTGTGCGGAGTTTGCACATTCTCCCCGTGTCTGCGTGGGTTTCCTCTGGGTGCTCTGGTTTCCTCCCACAGTCCAAAGACATGCTGGTTAGGTGCATCAGCCATGCTAAATTCTCCCTCAGTGTTACCCGGACAGGCGCCGGACTGTGGCGACTTGGGGATTCTCACAGTAACTTCATTGTAGCGTAAACCTACTTGCAACACTAATAAATAAACCTAAGTAATCTTCAAATTTAAACTTAAAACTTGTCTGTATGGCACTCAAGAAACAATACTTTTCGCTGAATATGACAATAATAAATCAAATCAAGTATTGTAGATTTAGAAATTACGTCAGCTCCCAACTGCCTGAAGGTAAATGAAACATATAAAATATACGGTCAGTCAACAAAGCCACAACCTCCCCCTTTTCATTTCCTCCCCAAGATAATGGACCTCAGCATTGGGCAGTGGCAGCCTCATTGCGTCCAGTCAGTTTATCACAAAGATCCCCCTGCCCTCACAGGGCACTCTGAGACACAGGTTCATTCCCTAATGAGTTGGTGTTTCTGTTTCAGGAACTGAAGCGTTGTTGCTGCCTTTTGTGGCGGGCAGGCTTTGGAATGTGCTGGGATCTGTGAGGTCCAAGCTCGTCCCGCTGACCGTGGCTATATGAGTTTTCAGCAGTTGGGATGCGAGAGTGGGGCTCAAACCCAAGTGGGGTGGGTGGGTCGCTTCTGTTTTGAGTCCAGCGTATTTGGATCTGTTCCACGGCAGTCCATACCTTCCATCCATATTTCATTGTATTTTACACACCTCTGGGAGACACGGTGGTTCGCACTGTTACCTCACAGCACCATTCAATTCCTCGGGTCACTGTCTGTGTGGAGTCTACACGTTCTCCCCGTGTCTGCGTGGGTTTCCTCCGGGTGCTCCGGTTCCCCCCCCCCCCCCCCCCCCCCCCCCACACTCCAAAGATGTGCGGGTTAGGTTAATTGGCCATGGTAAATTGACCCTAGTGTCAGGGGGATTAGCAGGGTAAATATGTGGGGTTACGGGTTATAGGACCTGGTTGGGATTGTGGTCGGTACAGACTCGATGGGCCAAATTGCCTCCCTCTGTACTGCAGCGATTCTATGATTCTAAGTGCCATCTGTGACTTGCAGCCCTCCACAATCTAACCCCTGTGACCTTTGCATCCTGCAGCATCTCACCCTGTGGCCTTGCCACATCTAGTCATTGTGACCGGTGACTCTGCACAGTCGAACAGCAAAGACTTGCGACCCTGCAGCATCCACTACTTGTGACCTCTGACACTGCAGGATCGAATATGTTTGTAGCTTGTGACCTGCCTGTGATTATAATCATAGTATCCCCATAGTGCAGAAGGAGGGCGTTCAGCCCATCGAGCCTGTACTGAATCTCCGAAAGAGCGTCTTAACCAGGCCCACCCCTGTGCCCTATCCCCGTAACATTGCCATTTACCCTGGCCAATCCACTTAACCCGCACATCTTTGGACGTATATCATTTGGCTGACATCATTTATCAGGTGATTGTAAGTAAGACATTTAATAAGAACATAAGAACATAAGAACTAGGAGCAGGAGTAGGCCATCTGGCCCCTGGAGCCTGCTCCGCCATTCAATAAGATCATGGCTGATCTTTTCGTGGACTCAGCTCCACTTACCCACCCGCTCATCACAACCCTTAACTCCTTTATTGTTCAAAACTCTATCTATCTTTGCCTTAAAACATTCAATGAGGTAGCCTCAACTGCTGCACTGGGCAGGTAATTCCACAGCTTCAGAACCCTTTGGGTGAAGAGGTTCCTCCTCAACTCAGTCCTAAATCTGTTCCCCCTTATTTTGAGGCCACGCCCCTAGTTCTGGTTCCACCCGCCAGTGGAAACAACTTCCCTGCTTCTATCTTATCTATTCCCTTCATAATCTTACATGTTTCTATAAGATCTCCCCTCATTCTTCTGAATTCCAATATCTTCTCAGTCTCTCCTCATAAGCCAACCCTCTCAACTCCGGAATCAACCTAGTGAATCTCCTCTGCACCCCCTCCAGTGCCAGTATATCCTTTCCCAAGTAAGGAGACCAAAACTGTACACAGTACTCCAGGTGTGGCCTCACCAGCACCTTATACAGCTGCAACATAACCTCGCTGTTTTTAAACTCCATTCCTCTAGCAATGAAGGACAAAATTCTATTTGCCTTCTTAATTACCTGCTGCACCTGCAAACCAACTTTATGTAATTTATGCACAAGGACACCCAGGTCCCTCTGCACAGCAGCATGCTGCAATTTTTTTACTATTTAAATAATAGTCCATTTTGCTGTTATTCCTACCAAAATGGATGACCTCACATTTACCAACATTGTGCTCCATCCGCCAGACACTCGCCCACTCACTTAGATTATCTATATCCCTTTGCAGACTTTCAGCGTCCTCTGCACACTTTGCTCTTCCACCTATCTTAGTGTCTTCTGCGAATTTTGACACACTACACTTGGTCCCCAACTCCAAATCATCTATGTAAATCGTAAACAATTGCGGTCCCAACACTGATCCCTGAGGCGCACCACTAGTCACTGATCGCCAACCAGAAAAACACCCATTTACCTTCACCCTTTGCTTTCTGTTAGTTAACCAATCCTCTATCCATGCTAATACATTACCCGTAACACCGTGCACCTTTATCTGATGTAGCAGCCTATTTGCTGTACTCTGCATCATCAGGTCTCAATGGACTCCAGCCAGGACTCTGCCCAATGGTCCTTGAACCTGTTTGGATTTCACAATGGGATCTGGACAAGCTCCCAGATAAAAGGTTGCTATTTAAAGAAATTCAACGTGTGCAAATGAAGCTAAATCACTGCTGTTACTGCTGACGTGCAAGTCGGCCTGTAATCTCAGTCTCTGACCAGCCTCTCCTCATGAATACATACCCAAGTTGTGTCCAGAGCCCAGATGTTGCTGGAGTTGATTTGCATTCGCAACTGTTAACGTGAAATTTGGCATGTCAGCTACGACTCTCATCAAATTTTACAGATGCACCATAGAAAGCATTCTTTCTGGTTGTATCACAGCTTGGTATGGCTCCTGCTCTGCCCAAAACCGCAAGAAACTACAAAGGGTCGTGAATGTAGCCCAATCCATCACGCAAACCAGCCTCCCATCCATTGACTCTGTCTACACTTCCCACTGCCTCAGAAAAGCAGCCAGCATAATTAAGGACCCCACGCACCCCGGACATTCTCTCTTCCACCTTCTTCCACCGGGGAAAAGATACAAAAGTCTGAGGTCACGTACCAACCGACTCAAGAACAGCTTCTTCCCTGCTGCTGTCAGACTTTTGAATGGACTTACCTCACACTAAGTTGATCTATCTCTACACCCTAGCCATGACTGTAACACTACATTCTGCACTCTCTCCTTTCCTTCTCTATGAACGGTATGCGCGCAAGAAACAATACTTTTCACTGTATGCTAATACATGTGACAATAATAAATCAAATCAAAAACCGGCCAGCCACTTCTTCTGTCAAAAGAACAGGCTGACCTGGGGTGTCATTGCAAAAGCAGATGTATTGTTTCCCCACTCAGAATGTCCAGACTGAGAGAGTCCTGGGGCTGATACTTCTTAAAGAATCATGCATCAAAGGAAGAACATGATCACACTATTCCGTCATTCTGTTTATTATTTCTGAGAGTATTTAAATTGAGTCAAGCTCACTGAATCTCCTCACGGTTCACTTCTCCAGCCCGAGGTTTGACCCAGCTCTGAAAGTCTAGTGAAAAAGCACCTTTCTCTCACACATCAAGTGTGCTCACAAACATATGAAGGAAAGGCAAGATAATTAATCCCATTTCCCTTGTTCGATACTCCAGTCACAAAACAGCTGATCCTCCAACTGACTGCAAATAACCTTTCAAGATCTTGTGTGTGTGTTTATATGTGCATACATTTAAAATATGTTTTAGGTGCCTCTGTGAATTCAGATTTTGAGTGTCGTAATGTCACACTTTAATATGTCAATAGCAGCAGAGAAAAATCTACCAAGCTTTCCTTTTTCTTAATTAATTCCTAGGACCTGGGCGTCGCTGGCTGGCCAGCAGTTCTTGCCCATCCCTGGTTGCCCTTGGAGGGCAGTTGAGAATCAACCACATTGGTGGAGTGGTTCCGTGGAACAAGTCAAAAACATTGAATCTGGGCTAAATCAAGTTCCCCTGCCACTGACAGTCTCGCTGTGTCAACCGGGTTCGATTCCCGGCTTGGGTCACTGTCTGGATGGAGTCTGCACGTTCTCCCCGTGTCTGCGTGGGTTTCCTCCCACAGTCCGAAGATGTGTGGGTTTGGTGGATTGGCCATGATAAATTGACCCTTAGTGTCAGGGGGGACTAGCTAGGGTAAAAGCATGGGGTTATGAGGTTATAGATTGTGATAGGTCCTGGGTGGAATTGTGGTGGGTGCAGACTAGATGGGCTGAATGGCCTCCTTATGCACTGTAGGGATTCTAGTACGTGGGGTTAAGGGGATAGGGTCTGGGTGGGATTGTTGTCAGTGTAGGCTCAATGGGCCAAATGTAGGGATTCTATGATTCTAATAAGTAAAGTTTATTTATTAGTCACAAGTAAGGCTTACATTAACACTACAATGACGTTACTGTGAAATCCCCCTAGTCGCTACACTCAGGCACCTGTTCGGGTCAATGCACCCTAACCAGCATCTCTTTCAGACTGTGGGAGGAAACTGGAGCACCCGAAGGAAACCCACGCAGACAAGGGAAGAATGTGCAAACTCCACACAGACAGTGACCCAAGCTGGGAATCGAACCCAGGACCCTGGCGCTGTGAGGCAGCAGTGCTAACCACTGTGCCACCGTGCTGCCCATAATATGTGGGGTTACGGGGATAAGGCCTGGGTGGGATTGTGGTTGGTACCGACCCGATGGGCAGAATGGCCTCCTGTAAGGTAGGGATTCTATGACATGGTAGTTCTCACTGTCTCACGACAGGGAGCAGTGCCACGGGAGGTTCCTGGGACAGATTCCCCAGCCCTCCCAATAGTTTCCTGTGTTCCTGAAATCCCCTCTCGTGGACTCAGTGTTTTGGTCAATTCTGTGAATTCTTTCCACGTTTTCCCCACGCAGTCTTTAGCTCAGCGGGGGGGGCAACCTGCAGCCCGGGGGGCCACATGCGGCCTATCTGGGTTCTGAGTGCGGCCCACCAGACAATGTGTTGACCGTTGCCTGTGTGCAGCATTCCTACGTTCGCTGATTTGCAACCGTGGAGTTTTTTTCCCACCGGTGTGACTGAAATGATTCACACCTAAAGCAAGGGCGAGTGAAGTGAGGTGCGTGCTGATTGCTCACAGCACTGACTGTGAGAGCTGTGCGCTCCCTCTGCATCTATAGAACCCATAGAATCCTGCAGTGCAGCTGGAGGCCATTTGGCCCATCGAGGCTGCACCGACTACAACCCACCCAGGCCCTATCCCCGTAGCCCCACGCATTTATTCTAACCAGTCCCCCTGACACTAAGGGGCAATTTAGCATGGCCAATCCACCTAACCCACACATCTTTGGACTGTGGGAGGAAACCGGAGCACCCGGAGGAAACCCACGCAGACACGGGGAGAACGTGCAGACTCCACACAGACAGGGACCCGAGCCGGGAATCGAACCTGGGTCCCTGGCGCCGTGAGGCAGCAGTGCTAACCACCGTGCCCCCGTGCCCCCTCGGATTTCCAAGATTAGATTAAGCTCAGATTCAACATGTTCCACGGAACCATTCCACCATTTTGTATATTAATATTATCTATTAATGTGTAAATGATGAAGCATTTCCTAGAACTCATTATGAAATATTTGGCGTGTATTAAATGTATTTAATCTGATTCACGGGGTCACAGTCAGTGAACAAGCCCCATTTCAATCTTGCGGCCCACTGAGATAAAGGAGGGGCCATTCATGCGGCCCACTCACTAGCCGAGGTTGCCCATCACCGGCTTAGCTGGTCATGCCCTCCGACAGAGAGTGGGGCCTGAGTGTGGCAGATCTGAGATTAATTGTGAATTATCCTTTGTATTGTGACCAGGGTCAAACTGGGGTTAAGAGGGTTAAGTCACGAGGACAGATTTCTCAACCAAGGCACGTATTCCCTTGACTCGGGAAGATTCAGGGATGATCTAACTGACCCGTTTGAGGTGATTCAAGGCATTGATGTTGCAAAGAGGGAGAGAGAGAGAACTAAATTGCTCCTTCTGATGAAGGAGTCCAGAACATGGGGTGTAACTTTAAAATCCCAAGTCAACCATTCAGGGCTGTTGTCAGGAAGCATTTACTCACACACAGCGGAGCGGGATTCTGGAAATTTCACCCCCTGCCCGGGCCGGGGTCAACTACAAATTTCAAAACGTGCTGGTGAGGGTGGATTGGCCGTGCTAAATTCTCCCTCAGTGAACCCGAACAGGCTCCGGAGTGTGGCAACCAGGGGATTTTCACAGTGACTTCATTGCACTGTTAATGTAAGTTCAATTCTGGTCACCACACTACCAGAAGGATGTGGAGGCTTTGGAGAGGGTACAGAAAAGATTTACCAGGATGTTGCCTGGTATGGCATTAGCATGATCTATGAGGAAAGGTTGGAGAAACTTGGTTTGTTCTCACTGGAGCGACGGAGGTTGAGGGGAGACCTGATAGAAGTCGACAAGATTATGAGAGGCATGGACAGAGTGGATAGTCAGAAGCTTTTTCCCAGGGTGGAAGAGTCAATTACTGGGACGGCATAGATTTAAGGTGCGAGGGGCAAGGTTTAAAGGGGATGTACAATGCAAGATTTTTACACAAAGGGTGGTGGGTGCCTGGAACTCGCTGCGGGGGGGAGATAGTGGAAGGAGATATGATAGTGGTTTTTAAGGGGCGTCTGGACAAATACATGAATAGGATGGGAATAGAGGTCCCTGGAAGAGTCGCGGGTTTTAGTTCAGATGGACAGCATGGTCGGTGCAGGCTTGGAGGGCCGAAGGGCCTGTTCCTGTGCTGTAATTTTCTTTGTTCTTTGTTCTACTTGTGACACTAATAAATAAATGTTAAACTTTGAGATTGATGGAGTTTTGTCTGGAAAGGCTATGTCAGGATATGTAACCAAGGCAGGTGACCATAAGACATAGGAGCAGATTGAGGCCACTTGGCCCACCGAGTCTGCTCCGCCATTCAATCATGGCTGATATTTTTCTCATCCCCATTCTCCTGCCTTTTCCCCATAACCCCTGATTCCCTTATTAATCAAGAACTTATCTATCTCCGTCTTAAAGACACTCAATGACCTGACCTCCACAGCCTTCTGCGGCAAAGAGTTCCACAGATTCACAACTCCCTGGCTGAAGAAATTCCTCCTCATCTCTGTTTTGCAGGATCATCCCTTTAGCCTGAGGTTGTGCCCTCTGGTTCGAGTTTTTCCTACTGGTGGAAACATCCTCTCCACGTCCACTCTATCCAGGCCTCGCAGTATCCTGTAAATTTCAATAAGGCCCCCCCCCGTTCATCCTTCTAAACTCCAACGAGTGCAGACCCAGAGTCCTCAGGTGTTCTCAAGGTGGATAGAGTCGGGTGTAGGGAAGCCTTGCCGTGACAAAATGCCATTGAAGGATTGAAGGGCTGAAATAGCCTCCCCTGCTCCTGTTAGATTGTAGATTAATAAGGTAGGATTTCTCAGAAGTGCTGTGCTGTGTGTGCACTGTGCAGGATTGGATTACCTTGCTGCACTCCCATCCTTCTCAGCAGTATTTATGCGATGATGTCCTTTGTCCTCTGTGTTTCAGTGAGGCAGCTGGCATCTCTCATATCAATGTTCTCTTCTTTAACTGAAGGCACACTGCCAAGTTTGCATGACTTTGAAACGTGCCAGGCCGGAGAACATCATTTTAATGATTGATTACACTGAAGGGAAGTTGTTCCTTATTTTCTTTTGGCTGAGAGAGGGACTTTCAACCTTGTTCCCTGGAAACCCAGTCATATTTCTCATGGGAATGGAGAGGTTGATGGGATTAGACTGGCGATTAGCGAGCTGATCTGTGCCACCATTCCACCAGGAATAAGCTGGTCTCTCCAGGATGGAAGATCAAACATAGAACCATGGAAGATAGGAGCAGGAGGAGTCCATTTGGCCCTTCCAGTCTGCCCAGCCATCCATTACGATCATTGCTGATCGTCCAACTCAATTGCCTAATTCTGCTTTCTCCCCATAACCTTTGATCCCATTCGCCCCAAGTGCCATATCTAGACTTGAATACATTAATACATACAATCCCCGGGACACTGCTTGTGAGCAAGTCTGGGAGGTAATTGGAATTGTATTCACTGGAGTTTAGAAGAGTGAGAGGGGATCTCATAGAAACTTATAAAATTCTAACAGGGTTAGACAGGGTAGATTCAGAAAGAATGTTCCCAATGGTAGGGGGGAGTCCAGAACTAAGGGCCATAGTTTGAGGATAAGGGGTAAACCTTTTCGGACTGAGGTGAGGAGAAATTTCTTCACCCAGAAGGTGGTGAATGTGTGGAATTCACTCCCACAGAAAGTAGTTGAGGCCAAAACGTTGTCTGATTTCAAGAAGAAATTACTTATAGCTCTTGGAGCTCAAGGGATCGAGGGATATGTGGGGAAGGGAGGATCAGGATATTGAATTTGATGATCAGCCATGATCATAATGAATGGTGGAGCAGGCTCAAAGGGCCGAATGGCCTCCTCCTGCTTCTAGTTTCTGTGAAAATAAGAGGGGCCTCGAAATAAACTAGTGGTGCGTTTTAGCAATTTTCTCGGAACCTTTGCCTTTGTCGATTTGAAAGGTTTTGGGAAATGGCAGAAGGATAAGATTGTTCTGACTTGGTGAGATGGAAGGAAGGAGGACAACGAGATGAAGCCTTCAGCGGTATGTCCAGTCAGAGTGGGTGACCTGAGACTGCAGGCAGGTGGGAGGTCAGAGGCCAGGCCTCTGCTCCTGCTGGACTGCCCAGAACAGCATCCAACAATCCCAAACAACCCCAAGCTCAGGAATCCATTCCTGCCCATTTTGCCCCAGATCAAAGGCCACCAGGCAGGAGAACATAAGAACTAGCAGCAGGAGTAGGCCATCTGGTCCCTCGAGCCTGCTCCGCCATTCAATAAGATCATGGCTGATCTTTTTGTGGACTCAGCTCCACTTACCCACCCACTCACCATAACCCTTAATTCCCTTACTGTTCAAAAATTTATCTATCCTTGCCTTAAAAACATACAGTGAGGTGGCCTCAACTGCTTCACTGGGCAGGGAATTCCACACATTCACAACATTTTGGCTGAAGAAGTTCCTCCTCAACTCAGTCCTAAATCTGCTCCCCCTTATTTTGAGGCCATGCCCCCTAGTTCTAGTTTCACCCACCAGTGGAAACAACCTCCCTTCTTCTATCTTACCTATTCCCTTCATTATTTTGTATGTTTCTATAAGATCTCCCCTCATTCTTCTGAATTCCAAAGAGTACAGCCCCAGTCTACTCAGTCTATCCTCATAAGCCACCCTCTCAGCTCCAGAATCAACCGAGTGAATCTCCTCTGCACCCCCTCCAGTGCCAGTCTATCCTTTCTCAAGTAAGGAGACCAGAACTGTACACAGTACTCCAGGTGTGGCCTCACCAGCACCTTATACAGCTGCAACATAACCTCCCTGTTTTTAAACTTCTTCCCTCTCGCCATGAAAGGGAAAATTCCATTTGCCGTCTGAATTACCTGCTGCACCTGCAAACCAACTTGTTGTTGCAACAAAAAAAAATCCAAAAATGCACAGTTTGAACCGACGTGAGGCTGGGGTGGGACCTCCATAATCCTCCACCTCAGCGCTGACTCCGTTTCCATCCCTGCTGCTCCCCAGGGGAATGTGTTGAACTAGCTCTGAGCAGCGATGACTGGAATCTTAGTGTCACCAAGCGCTGACGGAAATGCAGAAAGGGTGGGGGGTGGGTGAGCGACTGTGAAGGAAAGGTAAACCAGGCTTTCGACAAGCAGCCGAGAACTCAACTCAAAGCGGGCTTGTTCGAATTCCGGGACTGGGTTGATTCTCTCTGCTCTGGGGAATTGTTATCCCATCTATAATATGGTCCATTTATAATATTTAGAAATCTACACATTGAAAACCAGAGATAATAAATTAGACACGCGTGGGGAGCAAACCTCCTGTCCTGGTCGATGATTATCAATGCTTTTTAAAAGTTCTCATTTATTACCAAGGGATTTTCTTGTATATCTCACCAAAATGTTCCTGCATTATACACATCAACATGTATTTCCCTGCTTGATGGAATTCCGAACTATCCACACAGGAACTCAGGAAAAAACTCTTTACCCAGAGAGAGTGGAGAGAATGTGGGACTTACTCCCACGGTGAATGGGGAGAAAGTGGGACTCGCTCCCATGGGGAGTGGGGGAGAATGTGGGACTCACGCCCACAGGGAGTGGGGGAGAATGTGAGACTCGCTCCTACGGGGAGTGGGGGAGAATGTGGGACTTGCTCACACGGGGTGTGGGGAGAATGTGGGACTCGCTCACACGGGGAGTGGGGGAGAATGTGGGACTCGCTCCCACGGGGTGTGGGGAGAATGTGGGACTCGCTCACATGGGGAGTGGGGAGAATGTGGGACTCGCTCACACGGGGAGTGGGGGAGAATGTGGGACTCGCTCCCTCAGGGAGTGGGGGAGAATGTGGGACTTGCTCCCGTGGGGAGAATGCGGGACGCGCGCCCGCAGTGAGTGGGGAGAATGTGGGACTTGCTCCCATAGGGAGTGGGGAAGAATGTGGGACTCGCTCCCGCAGCGAGTGGAGAGAACGTGGGACTTGCTCCCACAGGGAGTGGGGGAAAATGTGAGACTCGCTCCCATGGGGAGTGGGGAGAATGTGGGACTCACTCACACGGGGAGTGGGGGAGAATGCGGGACTCACTCCCACGGAGAATGGGGAGAATGTGGGATTCGCTCCCATGCGGAGTGGGGGAGAATGTGGGACTCGCTCCCACATGGAGTGGGGTGAATGGGACTCGCTCCCACGGGGAGTGGGGGAGAATGTGGGACTCGCTGCCACGGGGAGTGGTTGAGGTGATTAGTATTGGTGGGGAAACTGGATAAATGCATGAAGGAGAAAGGAATGGAAGGGTAGGGTGATCATCTGGGTAAAAAGGTTGGGAGGAGGGTCACGAAGAAGCATCATAGAATCCCTACAGTGCAGAAGAAGGCAATTCGGCCCATTGCGCCTGCAATGACAACAATCCCACCCAGGTCCTATCCATGTAACAGCAAGTATTTACCCTGCTAATCCCCCTGACACGAAGGGGCAACTTACCATGGACAATCCACCTAACCAGTGTATGTGGGAGAAAACCGGAGCAACCAGAGGAAACCCGCGCAGACACGGGGAGAACGTGCAGACTCCGCACAGACAGTCATCCAAGTCGGGAATCGAACCCGGATCCCTGGTGCTGTGAGGCAGCAGTGTTAACCACTGTGTCACGTGGAGCGTTAACATTTTGGGCCTTATGTCCTGTTTTTTGTACGGTAAGTTCTATATAATATGACTGGGTTTGAGTCGGGGGGGGGGGGAGAATGGATGAACTGACCTACTCTGAGGCCCCTCAGGTACCTCAGAGGTAGCTACAAAGGGATGTGTAAGCACTGCTAATGTCCTCGAAACCTAATGTTTAGTCATAGCCATGTTCGACAAAGGCTGGGCCTGCAGTTGAATGATGGATCGGAACTCATCTTGCCCTTTTTAACCCCTCTTCTGTTTGATGGACCTGTAATCTGCTCTCACTCAGACCCATATAACATGGTGGCAGTACGTGGAAATCTGAGACCTCTCCCTTTCCACAAAGAGGGAAGCGAATCCAATTCTTTTTCAAACTCAATTCTTTATTGTGACAAATATGCGGTGAAGACACTAATAAAAGAAATTGTACTTTCCTTCACTGGATTCACGGTCTAGTCTTGGTGTCAGCTGATTCATACTGGCAGGAAATTCAGACACAACAATAGACCACAGTGAGAATCAGGGTGGGAACACTGAGGGAAAGGAACAAGCTTACATTTCTGCACCACTTTCTCACAATGCCACAACACTTCACAGCCATTGAAATATTTTGGAAGTGTCAGGAATTAGGAATTGCAGCAGCCAATTTACACACAGTAAACTCCCAGAAGCAGCAATGTGATTATGGCCAGGTAACTGTTGTTGCGATGTTGATCATGTAGAAGTCAGGTCTGGTACATACAGGCTTCATTTGGGACTGAGTACGGTACCTGCCATTTACTGATACAAGAAGTTACCTGACCCAGAACCAGGTCAGTCGAGAGATGGACAGGGATGTGTCAAGACCGGCACAGTGGTAAAGGGTGGCATGGTGGCACAGTGGTTAGCATTGCTGCCTCACAGCACCAGGGATCCGGGTTCGATTCCTGGATTGGGTCACTGTCTGTATGGAGTTTGCATGTTCTCCCCGTGTCTGCATGGGTTTCCTCCGGGTGCTCCGGTTTCCTCCCACAGTCCGAAAGATGTGCAGGTTAGGTGGTTTGGCCATGCTAAATTGCCCTTCAGTGTCAGGGGGACTAGCTAGGGTAAATGCATGGGGTTATGGAGATAGAGCCTGGGTGGGATTGTGGTCGGTGCAGACTCGAAGGGCTGAATGGCCTCCTTCTGCACTGTAGGATTCCATGAAAATATGACCGAGAATGGAGCTAACTCCATCCCTCTATTCTTCTGTTGTACATGTAGTCATAAGTGACATATAAAGAGTTGCTGTTAATAATCCCAAACCTACAAAGTCTACCATCTGGTGTCCAAGACAAGGTGCTCAGATCAAGGCATTAAGATACGGCACGGTGGCACAGTGGCTAGCACTGCTGCCTCACAGCGCCAGGGACCCGGGTTCAATTCCCGGTTTGGGTCACTGTGTGGAGTCTGCACGTTCTCCCCGTGTCTGCGTGGGTTTCCTCCGGGTGCTCCGGTTTCCTCCCACAGTCCAAAGACGTGCGGGTTAGGTTGATTGGCCATGGGCTACAGGGATAGGATGGATGATAGGGGCTGGGTAAGGTGCTCTCCTCAGAGAGGGTCAGGACAGACCCGGTGGGCTTAATGGCCTCCTTCTGCACTGTAGGGATTCTATGAATGTCACGAATATTGATCTGAAATTGAGGGAGAATGCTCCTGCCCTTCAATGTAGTCTGTGGAGTGTTTATTGAAGAGAGGTTGTCGGAGAGTGTACATAATGGGTAGAGACTTGGGAGTGGATATCAAGGAAAGGACTGAGTTCAGGAGTACCTGGATACTGTGGTGACTATCAGGCAATGTCACAGGGCAAAGGCACAGCTGAGAAATGGTGAGATGCAGAAATACAACCCGGTGCAGAGTGTTCAGATGTGATCTGGAAATAGACAAGAATGGTTTGGACAAGTAACAGTCAACGGCAGCGCCCTGAGGGTAACGGGCAAACCCTAAAGAGATAAGAAGAGAAAGTGCTCGAAAATCTCAGCAAGTCTGGCAGCATCTGTGGAGAGAGAAAAACAGAGTTAATGTTTCAAGTCCATCTTACTCTTTTTCTAAACCCTAAAGAAAACCCAAAAGGGGTGGCACGGTAGCACAGTGGTTAGCACTGCTGCCTCACAGCGAGATACCCTGGTTCAATTCCCGGCTTGGGTCACTGCCTGTGTGTAGAGTTTGCACGTTCTCCCCATGTCTGCGTTGGGTTTCCTCCGGGTGTTTCCCACACTCCAAAGATGTGTGGGTTAGGTGGATTGGCCATGCTAAATTGCCCCTTAGTGTCAGAGGGACTAGCTATGGTAAATACATGGGGTTATGGGGATAGGGCTTGGGTGGGATTGTGGTTGGTGCAGACGGGCGGCATGGTAGCACAGTGGTTAGCACTGCTGCTTCACAGCTCCAGGGACCTGGGTTCGATTCCCGGCTTGGGTCACTGTCTGTGTGGAGTTTGCACGTTCTCCCCGTGTCTGCGTGGGTTTCCTCCGGGTGCTCCGGTTTCCTCCCACAGTCCAAAGATGTGCGAGTTAGGTTGATTGGCCATGCTAAAATTGCCCCTTAGTGTCCTGAGGTGCGTAGGTTAGAGGGATTAGCGGGTAAATGTGTAGGGATATGGGGGTAGGGCCTGCGTGGAATTGTGGTTGGTGCAGACCCGATGGGCCAAATGGCCTCTTTCTGCACTATAGGGTTTCTATGACTCAGTGGGCCGAATGGTCTCCTTCTGCAGTGTTGGATTCTATGATTCTAAACCATCAAGACCCCAAACTCAAGATGAAGTGGAGTTGGCATCAGTATCGTGCCTCATCTGAAAAACAGCCCCTCTGACAGTGAAGAACCTCCCTCGGTGCTGAAATGTCTGCAAAGATGATGTGCTCAAGTCCCTGAATTGCAGACTTATACTCACAACCTTCCCACTTGAAGGCCCTCAAACATTTGCGAAGGTTCTCCACAATGCTACCAACTCACCACAATCATTCGCAGCTCCCACATGAGGGGCATTTCCCCCCACCCCCCCCAACACTCCATCATGCTTCAGTCCAAAACTGAGTCCATCGTAACAAACATTCACCATCTAACCTCCACGATGCTTTGAAAGAGAGAGAAAGGTTAATGTCTCCTCCGTACATCTTTATGTTGCATTCAAGCTATAGGGCGTTGGTAAGGCCACACCTGGAGTATTGTGTGCAGTTTTGGTGTCCTTATCTGAGGAAGGATGTCCTTGCTATAGAGGGAGTGCAGCGAAGGTTTACCAGGCTGATTCCCGGGATGGCAGGTGTGTCGTATGAGGAGAGACTAAGTCGGTTAGAATTATATTCACTGGAGTTTAGAAGAGTGAGAGGGGATCTCATAGAAACTTATAAAATTCCAACAGGGTTAGACAGGGTAGATTCAGAAAGAATGTTCCCGATGGTGGGGGAATCCAGAACTAGGGGTCATAGTTTGAGGATAAGAGGATAAAACTTTTAGGACTGAGATGAGGAGAAATTTCTTCACCCAGAGTGTGGTGAATGTGTGGAATTCACTCCCACAGAAAGTAGTTGAGGCCAAAACATTGTCTGATTTCAAGAAGAAATTACATATAGCTTGAGGGGCTAAAGGGATCATGGGAAAAGGGGAGGAAAGGGGGATCAGGACATTGAATTCGATGATTATCCAGGATCAAAATGAATGGTGGAGCAGGCTTGAAGGGCCGAATGGCCTCCTCCTGCTTCTAGTTTCTGTGTTTCAGGGTGTTGATCACTGTTAAAGAGTAAAATGGTTTGGAAAACTATCCATCAATCAAAAAACTGATGGAATATCGGCCTTTACTTCAGTTGGAGTACCGGGCTGAAGGTTATGATTCAGCCATGCATAGCCTTGGTCAAACTCTCCTTCAGCAAGGACATTCTGGCCTTGGACAGGGTGAGGCAGCCAGGGCAATACAAGATGTGAAGGACGGAATGATGAGGGCAAGTTTCGGAGAGCTGCCCTACATTTCTCTGACTTTAGATGATTCAGAGGTGACCTGACAGAGGCGTCAAAAATGATCAAAGGAGTTGATGGAATAGATGGAGAGAAACGGGTTCCTCTAGTCCAGGGATCCAGAGCTCGGGGGAACAATCTGAAATAAGATTGGTGCTTTCTCTGGGACAGTGCCATTACATTGGTTAGCAACTCCTCAGATACACTCCCTTCTCCTCTATTGAAGGAGTAACTATGGGTTTAAGACCAGGAGCTGCTTGTGGGTGACAACCCCTGTCCTATTTCCTTTACATCTCGAAGGACAAGGGCAGCAGATACCTGGGAACACCACCACCTGCAAGTTCCCCTCCAAGCCACGCACCATCATGACTTGGAAACATATCGGCCGTTCCTTCACTGTGGCTGGGTCAGCATCTTTAGAACTCCCTCCCTAACAGCACTGTACCTGCACCACAGGGACTGCAGTGGATTCAAGAAGGCAGCTCACCATCACCCCCTCAAGGGGCAATCAGGGGAGGCAATGGCATGGTGGTATTATCGCTAGACTTCAATCCAGAAACTCAGCTAATGTTCTGGGGGACCCGGGTTCGAATCCCACCACGGCAGATGGTGGAATTTGAATTCAATAAAATATATCTGGAATTAAGAATCTACTGGATGACCATGAAACCATTGTCGATTGTTGGAAAAGGTTCATTAATGTCTCTTTAGGGAAGGAAATCTGCCGTCCTTACCTGATCTGGCCTACATGTGACTCCAGAGCCACAACTCAACTGCCCTCGGGCAACTAGAGATGGGCAATAAATGCTGGCCAGCCAGCGATGCCCATTCCCACAAATGAATCAAAAAAATTAAGGATGGGGAATAAATACTGGCAACAAAACACTCACCATCCTGACTTGGAAGTATATTGGCCGCTCCTTCACTGTCTCTGGGTCAGAATCCTGGAACTCCCTCCCAAACAGCACTGTGGTTATACCTACCCAGTAAGAAGTCTCACAACACCAGGTTAAAGTCCAACAGGTTTATTTGATAGCAAAAGCCACTAGCTTTCGGCTATACCTTAGGGTATAAGGGTGTACCTACCCCACAGCGAGTTCAAGAAGGCAGCTCACCACCACCTTCGCAAGGGGCAATTAAGAATGGGCAATAAATGCTGACCTAGCCAGTGACGGAAGAATGATGAAAAAAACATTCACAGTACACTCGTCCAGAGAGAGAGAGAGAGAAACCTGAAAAACGCTGATGCAAAATAAATGGCAGAGTGTGACATGAAGAAACGATTTCCACCTTAGCTGTGTGCAGTCAGGGAGCATTTAAAGAAAGCAATTAGTCCGGTTAATTTGATTGGTGCTGTGTTTTATCAGAATAACGCAGTGACAGATGTCAAGTTTACAAATGAGCTGAGTCACCTTGGAAGCTAATTTGAACCTTTCGAGGAAGGAACATCACTCAGCATCCCACGTCCAACTATCCCGATCCCAGGCCAGTCAGTTCAGACAAAGGGCGGATCAATATTTGGTGATTTGTCGCGGCCCATGCGAATATTTCAGCATGAACTTTCCTCTGCTGCTCCCTGCAATTTCCGAGGAAGTCTTGGCAGGCTGCAATGTCACAAGCGATCCCTTTTAAAAGCTTTAGTCTGATGACACAGTCTGATGGCTGAGACATCAATTTGATATTTCGGCTACATTCCAGGGTTCCGAGCTCTGCGCACATTGCCAAGATTTGGCAATCAAATTTCAGCCTCCCATGACAGTGATCAATAGTGAAGTAGCAAGCAATGCTTTTACAAGTTTCCCTTGGCTTTGGAGACTTGACTTTGACGACGGAAAGATCATTGCGGTTGGTCCAATTTTCAGAAGCTCCTTTGGAACAGAGAAATCATTGAAGCTCTATGGTGCAGAAGGAGGCCATTCAGCCCATCAAGTCTGCACCGATAACAACTCCACCCAGCCCCTATCCCCATAACCCCACGTATTAGAATCATAGAATCCAGGACAGTGCAGAAGGAGGCCATTCGGCCCATCGAGCCTGCGCTGACAACGATCCCACCCAGGCCCTATCCCTCTAATTCCATTGCAATAAGTCCTCGAACCATGATGGAGGCAGAAGTCCCTCCATCAAAATCCCTTTATTTCCAAGTCTGACAACAGCATTGGGGACGGCACGGTGGTGCAGTGGTTAGCGCTGCTGCCTCACAGCGCTAGGGACCCGGGTTCGACTCCCGGCTTGGGTCACTGTCCGTGCGGAGTCTGTATGTTCTCCTAATATCTGCGTGGGTTTCCTCCAGGTGCTCCAGTTTCCTCCCACACCTTGGAGGAGCCCTTAGAACAACCAGGGGTGAGAATCTGCTGAAATCCAATTCTGATCAGTTCTGGAGTAAGAATTCTGCATTCTTCCAATCGGTTCTCGGCCTTCTGGCTAAGATCAAGCTTTGGATCAAATCCAAGATGGGTGTGCAAGGCCTTATCTTGTCAGCTTGGATCTTGTTTCTCTCTCTTGTGGGATCTATGAGTTGGATTCAATTGGATTTAGAATTAGATTTTGGAACAGGTAGGGAATGGATTTGGGTTTGCCCGGTCCACTCTGATAACTGGCTTTTAGAGAATGGAGTAAAGAATGTTTAAAAGCCTGCACAAGAAGATTGGAAGTGTCTCTGAAATCACTGGTTAGCCCTCAACTGGTGCCTTGTGTTCAGCTCTGAGATTCACTTCAACAATGGGTCTTGGGGAGGGTGCAGAGGAGATAAAAGGATAAAGGGACCAGGGATGAGGGACTTCAGTTGTGTGCAGCCGGAATTTTCCATCTCTTCCCGTCGCCGGGATCTTTCGGTCCTGCCGACGGCACACTCCTGTCGCGCGCTTCCAGGCAACGGTGGGACTGGAAGATCCCACCACCAACCAATGGCGGGGCACCTCCGCTGTGGCAAAAGACGCAATGGGCTGTGTGGAAAATCTCACCCGTGGACCAATTTGCGAAACGGGGATTGTGCAGGGAGGAATTTAATTGTGGGGGCGGCACGATGGCACAGTGGTTAGCAGTGTTGCCTCACAGTGCCAGGGACCCAGGTTCGATTCCCAGCTTGGGTCATTGTCTATGTGGAGTTTGCACATTCGCCCCATGTCTGCATGGGTTTCCTCCGGGTGCTCTGGTTTCCTCCCACACTCCAAAGATGGGCGGTTTGGGTGGATTAGCCATGATAAATTGCCCTTTAGTGACAGAGGGACTCGCTAAGGTAATGCATGGGGTTGTGGGGATAGGGCCTGGGTGGGATTGTGGTTGGTGCAGACTCGATGGGCCAAATGGCCTCCTTCTGCACTATAGGATTCTATGATTCTATGCAAAGGAAGACACTGACGGGGCGATAGGGACAAAAACAGCAGCGTGAGACTATTTGGAGAACTCTTTGAATAAAGCGACAGAGGCACGATGGGCTGAATGGCCTCCCTCAGTTCTGGAGAGTTTCTCCAGAGGTCCATCAAGTCTTTCGGCTAAACACATCAGGGTGTTCAATACTGCATTTTGCTGAGTTTAATCCCTGCTGAAGTCAGCGCTGCCTGACACAGCTAATCTCCCGGGTTCACTGACCTGAAATGGTGAATTACATTGCTGCTTTCACACTGGTGTCAATCCAAAACCAGCTTGTGTCGACACACAAGCTGGAATAAAATGGCCCTGTCACTGATAACCTGGAGCGCAGACTGCCAACACGACAGTTCTTACACTCAACAACCTCTTCATCTGTTCCCACATGACTTAGCAACCAATGACACCTGACTCCTGGCTTCTGTACAAGCCACACCTGAGAGAGATCCCTCACAATCACAGAATAACAGAATTCATACAGTGCAGGAGGAGGCCATTCAGCCCATCATGTCTTCACTGGCTCCTCCTCTTGGTGCCATTCTCCCACCTTCTCCCCCTGACCCTACACATTCTTCCTTTTTAGATAACAGTCCGATTCCCCTTTGAAAGCTTGGATTGAAGCTGCCTCCCCCACACTCTCAGACAGAGCATTCCAAACCCTAACCACTCGCTGAGTAAAAACATGTCACTCTTGCTTCTTTTACCAATGACTTCAATCCGTGCCCTCTCATTCTTGATCCTTTCATAAACGGGAACAGTTGTGACCTCAGATGCACTGCTTAAAAGGATGTGAAAGTAGATTCAAACCCCTTACAAATTCTACTAAAGTTGGCTTGAGAAGGAAAACGTTGCAGGATTATGATGAAAGACCAGGTCACTGGGTGGGCGGCACAACAGTGCAGCGGTTAGTGCTGCTGCCTCACAGCACCAGGGTGCTGGGTTCGATTCCCGGCTTGGGTCACCGTCTGTGTGGAGTCTGCATGTTCTCCCCGTGTCTGCATGGGTTTCCTCCGGGTGCTCCAGTTTCCTCCCACAGTGCGAAAGGTGTGCTGGTTAGGTGCATTGGCCGCGCTAAATTCTCCCTCAGTGTACCCGAACAGGCGCCAGAATGTGGCCACTAGGAGACCTTAACAGTAACTTCACTGCAGTGTTAATGTAAGCTGACTTGTGACACTAATAAATAAACTTTAAAAACTTAATTGGGTAACTCTTGGCAAGAGTTGGTAGAGACAAGCTGGGGCCAAATGGCCTCCTTCTGTGCTATACCACTCTTAGCAACATTTTTCTTTTGTAACAAGAAGAAAATCAAAAGACATCCGGGGAACAGAAAGCATCTGGATGACCCCTCAGAGGGCACCTGGACTGGGACTGGTCAGATAGGAGGTTCAACAAGACAGGGAAATTTGTGGCAGGGTCACCTCAATCAGCTAGATGGGCTGAGTGGCGGCATTTCCTGATCATTTGTTTTCATGCCAACGCCCCCCCCAGCCTTACTTATCCTACTGACATGTTGACGTAATAGCGTCTGTGCACTCATTTTATCAATAGTTACGAAGTAAATCTGTCACTGCAACTTACTGATGTTGTGTCAATTTGAAAAGTTTAAGCTAAAAATATAAAATTCATTCAGAGTGGATAACACCCCAAGGTTGGTGTGCAGAATTCCGACTGGTTTAAACATAATCCAGACTGATGGACTCAAGGTCTCCTTGGCTGAGAAATGGAAGAATTGTTGACTGAGTGAGCTTACAACAGGTAATTCCACCCGTAGTACAAGTTGCACAGAACACGGCACAAGGCATAATTGAGGGACAGCGCCAGGGACATGGGTTCAATTCCCGGCTTGGGTCACTGTCTGTGTGGAGTCTGCACGTTCTCCCCGTGTCTGCGTGGGTTTCCTCCGGGTGCTCTGGTTTCCTCCCACAGTCCAAAGATGTGTGGGTTAGGTGCATTGGCCACACTAAATTGCCCCTTAGTGTCCATTTGTACAAAGAACAAAGAAAATTACAGCACAGGAACAGGCCCTTTGGCCCTCCAACCCTACACCGACCATGATGCCTGACTTAACTAAAACCCCCTACCCTTCCGGGGACTGTATCCCTCCATTCCCATCCTATTCATGTATTTGTCAAGGCGCTCTTTAAAAGTCACAATCATATCTGCTTCCACTACCCACCCCTCCACCTCGGCAGTGAGTTCCAGGCACCCACTAGGTAGATTAGAGGGATTAGCGGGGTAAATATGTGGAATAGGGTCTGGTGGGATTGTTGTCAGTGCAGACTCGATGGGCCGAATGGCCTCCTTCTGCACTGTCGGGATTCTATGATTCTATATTTCTGTGATTGTGAATTTCTAACAGAGTTTGCAAAGTGTCGGGTGTCACACGCAAAGTTTTGGGACATCTGTTAAATCTGGGAAAGAGAATCCTGATGCAACAATAGTTGATGTCAAGAGGTTTAACAGTACAATTCAGCAGGATATATAATGGAACACTTGGAGTTTTGTGGGAGCTGTTTAAGATTCAAATTGATTCATATTGATTGATGACAAACTGCTGATACATACAACTTCTGAATTAAGAATTATCAATCAATGGCCCTTAAACCTGCCCTTTCTAAACCTTCAGGCCCACTAAACACAAACTCCAATCCTGGACACCACCTTACACTCCCTCCACCACCAGTGGCAGCAGTGTGTACCAGTTACAAGGTGCACTGTAACAGCTCTCCAAGGCTCCTCAGACATCATCTTCCAAACCCGTGATCGCTACCATCTAGAAGGACAAGGGCAGCAGATACCTGGGAACGCCACCACCTGGAGGTTCCCCCTGAAGTCACTCACCATCCTGACTTGGAAATATATCGGCCGTTCCGTCACTGTCACTGGGTCAAAATCCTGGAAGTCCCTCCCTAACAGCACTGTGGGCGTACCTACACCACAGGGACTGCAGCGGTTTAAGAAGGCAGCTCACCATCACCTTCTCAAGGGGCAATGAGGGATGGGCAATAAATGTTGGTCTACCCAGTGACACCCATGTCCCATGACCAAGTATAAATAAACAGGAGAACCCAGCAACAATTAGAGTCAGAAATGTGACTGAGGTGTCGAGTCTTCAAGTGTTTCACTGATGGTGTTCATGGACAGTATCTCAGTTTTTCGCTGTATTTTGGACACTGCATTATTGTCTGTATTTCCTTCTTTTCTGCAGTGAAGATTGATTCAACATTTTATGTTTCGGGACCTGCAATTATCTGCTGTTGCAGTGAATGGGGGAGAGAATGTGCATGGCTGTATATAACTGTTCTGGTGAAGCATATCCAGCAGAAACATCAGAAGCTGCTTTTCCTTCTGGATGCTGATTGCCCTGCTGTGTACTTGCAGGATGTTGGATTTCTCCAGTGTTGACTGCAGGGTCAGTGATGATCTTATCTAACTTCTCCTTAATAATAGCAACTATACAATTGTTGTGAGTTTCACATTCCCACCACTCTCCTGAACTCCCTACTGGTCTCTTATATAAAGCACCTTTCACTAATCCATCCTGTTCCAAAGTGCTTCACAACTGATGAAGTGTTGTGGAAGCTTCATCACTGTTGTAACGGAAGGAATTATCTTGCATGATTAAAAGCACTCAGCAAGATATTTAAAAGCATGTCAGTTAGTGCATACAAAGAAGGCTAAATGGTCAATGGCGTGTTAGAGTGAGTGTGTGTGCGTGTGTGTCTTGTGTGTGTATGCATGTCTGAGTATGTGTGTGCATGTATTTGTGTGTGTCTGTTTTAGTGTGTGCCTGTCTGAGTGTGCATGTCTGGCTGTGTGCGCGAGTGTGCATGTTTAATTGCGAGTGCTAGCTATGTGTGCATGTCCCTGAGTGAGTGTGCTCTTATCTGAGTGTGCATGGCTGGGTTCTGCATCTTTTTTATTCATTCATGGGACATGGGTGTCGCTGGCTGGGCCAGCATTTATTGCCCATCCCTAGTTGCCTGACAGCAGTTGTGAGTCAACTGCAGCACGGTAGCACAGTGGTTAGCACTGCTGCTTCACAGCTCCAGGGACCTGGGTTCGATTCCCGGCTTAGGTCACCGTCTGTGTGGAGTTTACACATTCTCCTCGTGTCTGCGTGGGTTTCCTCCGGGTGCTCCGGTTTCCTCCCACATTCCAAAGATGTGCGAGTTAGGTTGATTCGTCATGATAAAATTGCCCCTTAGTGTCCTGAGATGTGTAGGTTAGAGGGATTAGTGGGTAAAATATGTAGGGATATGGGGGTAGGGCCTGGGTGGGATTGTGGTCGGTGCAGACTCGATGGGCCGAATGGCCTCTTTCTGTACTGTAGAGTTTCTATGATTTCTATGAACCACATTGCTGTGGCTCTGGAGTGACATGGAGGCCAGACCGGGTAAGGACAGCAGATTTCCTTCCCTGAAGGACATTAGTGAACCAAATGGGTTTTTTCAACAATTGACAATGGTTTCATGGTCATCAGTAGATTCTTAATTCCAGATATTTTTTATTGAATTCAAATTCCATCATCTGCCAAGGGGGGATTCGAACCCGGATCCCCAGAACGTTAGCTGAGTTTCTGGATTAATAGCCCAGCGATAACACCACTTGGCCATTGCCTCCCCATGTGTGTGTGTGTGTAGCTGTGTGTGCATGAGTATCTGAGTGTGTGTGTGTGTGTGTGGCTGTGTGTGCATGAGTATATCTGAGTGTGTGTGTGGCAATGAGTATTTGAGTGTGTGTATGTGTATGTGTGTGTGTGTGTGTGGCTGTGTGTGCATGAGTATATCTGAGTGTGTGTGTGTGTGTGGCAATGAGTATTTGAGTGTGTGTATGTGTATGTGTGTGTGTCTGTGTGTGTGTCTGTGTGTGCATGAGTATCTGAGTGTCTGTGTGTCTGTGTGTGTGTCTGTGTGTGCATGAGTATTTGAGTGTGTGTATGTGTGTGTGTGGCTGTGTGTGCATGAGTATCTGAGTGTGTGTGTGTGGCTGTGTGTGCATGAGTATTTGAGTGTGTGTATGTGTGTGTGTGGCTGTGTGTGCATGAGTATCTGAGTGTCTGTGTGTGTCAGTTTGTTGTAGATTGTAATCTTTCCACTGAACATATTGTAATTTTTTCTGTAGTGTGATCAGGAACAGATTTACTCCCAGCCAGAGCCACTAACTGTCATGAAGCACTTCTTGTGCCAGAACACCAGGAGATCGTTGGACTTAGATACTGCAATCATGACCAATAAACCAGCTTGTAAAATGGAGAAGGCCTATCTTGACCAGGATCCAAGTTGTCTCCAGCCCTGTTCACAGCACTGAGTGAAGAGTTGTGTCGTTACAATATTGATATGTGTGAGTGGAACATTTTAACAGTCAGAATATGTAGATCGCAAAAATCCTGACAAAACACAAATGGTATTGATGTGTCGAGAAAACATGCTGCGTGGTTCATTCCTGGCAGTGGGGACAGGGGGTGCAATTGAAAAGCAAAGATTATGTTAAATGTGTACAGACTCTTGGTTAGTCTATGCATGGGCTGCTCTGCACTGTTCTGCTCTCTACAAGGTTATGAGGGGCATGGACAGAGTGGATAGTCAGAGCTTTTTCCCAGGGTGGAAGAGTCAATTACTATGGGGCACAGGTTTAAGGTGCGAGGGTGGTGGGTGCCTGGAACTCGCTGCCGGGGGTGGTAGTGGAAGCAGATACGGTAGTGACTTTTAAGGAGCGTCTTGACAAATACATGAATAGGATGGGAATAGAGGGATATGGTCCCCGGAAGGGCAGGGGTTTTTAGTTCAAATAGGCAGCATGATTAGTGCAGGCTTGGAGGGCTGAAGGGCCTGTTCCTGTGCTGTAATTTTCTTTGTTCGAGATCATAAACTAGACAGAGAAGCACTGGAAAAGATGCAAAATCGATTTACCAGAGTGGCTGGAGCTCTTTAGATGAGATAAGGGAAGCTTGAGGGGTAAACCTAACAGAGGTCTGAAAGATGATGAAAGGCTTTGATCCACATCTAGATAAGACCAGGACAGAGGGCCATAAATGTACAATAATGGATAAATATATAATCAGAGGGAGCCAATGGACTGCGCCCAGGAGTAGTAGGAAGATCTCGGTGTGGAGCATGATCACCAGCATGGAGCTGTTGGGCCGAATGGCCTGTTGTTTTGAATGCGATGGCTAGAAATTTCCAGCCATTCTCACCAGCGGAATCTTCCGATCCGGACGGTGCCACAGATGTCCCAGTGGTGAGGGGTGCATTCAACAGGGAATGCCTTCGACAATGGTGGGACCACAAGATCCCACCGCTAGCCAATGGGGGACCCGCGTGGAAAATCCCTCCCTTTGACATATTTATACGAGCAATGTGAGGAATTGAAATCTTCTGTAATTGAGATTTACTTAGAGGTTTAAAAAAAGAGGCAGCATGGACAAGTTGGGCCGAAGGGCCTGTTTCCATGCTGTAAACCTCTATGACTCTACATTTGTTAATCAAAACCAAATAATCGGTAACTGGGAAAAACTATTTATATCGTAACTAATAACCTATTCCATCATTCATAGTAAGGCCCAACTTAGATTACAAATAAATGATTAATTCTATCTTATAATTGGCGCCGTGGTTAGCTGGTGATTATTGTTACTGTCCCTTTCGATTGTTTGGCATCTTCTCTGCAGAATAAATTCTTCTAATTTTCTTAGCCTGCAGTATTTTTATCCACTGAATAAATATTTTTTCATCCTCCTCTTATTGGGGCGGCACGGTGGCACAGTGGTTCGCACTGCTGCCTCACAGCACCAGGGACCCGAGTTCGATTCCCGGCTTGGGTGACTGTCTGTGTGGAGTTTGCACATTCTCACTCATGTCTGCGTGGGTTTCCTCCGGGTGCTCTGGTTTCCTCCCACAGCCCAAAAGACGTGCTGGTTAGGTGCATTGGCCTTGCTAAATTCTCCCTCAGTGTACCCGAACAGGCGCCTGAGTGTGGCGACTAAGGGATTTTCACAGTAACTTCATTGCAGTGTAAATATAAGCCTTACTTGTAACACTGATAAATAAACTTTTCCCTTGAGTCAGTTACGCTTAGAGGAAAGTCAATGCAGAGGATATTTAATGCCAGTGTTTAAAAATCATGAAGGATTGAGTGAATAAGGACAAACTGGCGTGAGAAATGGTAAGAAGTCTCACAACACCAGGTTAAAGTCCAACAGGTTTATTTGGTAGCAAATACCATAAGCTTTCGGAGCGCTGCCCCTTCGTCAGATGGAGTGGTTATCTGTTCTCAAACAGTGCAAACAGACACAGAAATCAAATTACAGAATACTGATTAGAATGCAAATCTCTACAGCCAGCCAGGTCTTAAATGTACAGACAAGAAATGGTCACCAGACTATGCAGATTTTAGTTCCTGAGCAGCTGAGTCCCGGGGGGGGGGGGGGGGGGGGGGGGGGAGAGGTTTCTACACAAGCTAGTTGTTCTGATCTGGAATGCGCTGCCTGAGTGGGTGTTAGAAGCACATCCATTATTGACTTTCTAAGGGGAATTGGATATTCACTTAGAGGAAAATGTTGGAGCTGTAGGGAATGAGCTGGAGGAGTAAGAAGAATTGGATAACATGGGGGGGAAGGCTGAGTAGTCTGCTATCTCCCTTCTCAGCCAAATGCTCTCCCACCTTGTCCTCGTTCTATTCTTTTCCCCATCTCTCGGGAAACCTGTTCATTCCAGGATGGCAGGTTTCGAATTCCCAATCCCAGCGTTCCGGGTTTTCCAGCTGACTGCCTTGTGAGCAGCGGTGACCTATCAGCACGGTGCGTTATCAGGCCAAGACGGCACTGACTTGGAGGGATCATTTCCCTGGAGGAGTCGGATACTTTCTGCAGGGGGACGTGACCAGGGGCAGGTTACTGATGTCCTGATCCAAGCAAAGGCAAGGCCCTGACACTGTTACTCAGCGAGGATTATTCAAGCTGCAATGCAGCAGTAATCTGCACTTAGCCATGACCTGGAAAGGTTGGTCAATTTTAAACAACTCATTAAAAAAATATAATGAGGAGCAGCGAGCGAAATGAGAATTGGAACAGTGGGGTGTGAACAGGGAACTGAGTGAGCTTCATCACTGATTCTTAACATAACCATCTTCAGTACAATTCAGGTTATTAGTCCTTAAACTGCAGATGGAATTCCACCTGCATGCCCTACTAAACCTCACAACAATTTGCATTTGTATACCACCTTTCAAACCTCCCGAGGTGCTTTCAGATAGAGAAACGTGCCCAGATATTTCACGAGCGCTGTCAGACCCAGTGTGAACCTGAGAGAAATCCAGAGACATGAGGATAGTTGGCCAAACGCTTGGTCAAAGAGGTTGGGTACATGGACTATCCCGAACAAGGAAGGAGAGGCCTGGAGATTTGGGAAGGGAATTCTGGAGCCGAGGGCTGAGGCAGCCTCCAATTGTCGGGCAAACAAAGTCATTGAAGCCGAAGAGGCCACTGTTTGAGGAATGCAGAGACCTTGGGGAATGTGTTGTCAGCCCGAAGAAGATGTGGAGATGAAGACATTGATTGGATTGGAAGCAGCCTTATCTTTGTGGTGGCTTAGTGGTTAGAACTGCTGCCTCACAGCGCCAGGGACCCAGGTTCGATTCTGACCTCGGGTCATTGTCTGTTTGGAATTGGCATGTTCTCCCCGTGTCTGCATGGGTTTCCTCCGGGTGTTCCGGTTTCCTCCCATACTCCAAAGTTATGCGGGTTAGGTTGATTGGCCATGCTAAGTCAACCCTAATGTCAGGGGGATTAGCTGGGTAAATGAGGTAATGGGAATAAGGCCCCAGGTAGGATTGTGGTCGGTGCAGACTTGATGGGCCAAATGGCCGCCTCCTGTACTGTAGGGGTTCTGTGATTCACTCAGTTTGTGAGGAAGACAAGCCCCAGCTGAGGAGGGACACTTCCAGCTGAGCAGTGCCCATTGGGAAACACTTCCTTCTGCAAAGAGCGGTCAAATGCTTTGCGAGGGCTGGAATCAGTGAAGGTTTAGGGCAGGGAAAGAGTTGACTTGGCCCATCCTGCCTGCGCCAGCCACAAGATGAGTCATCCAACCTCACCTACTTTCCAGCCCCTTAGCAAATCCACACTGACTATCCTTGATCAGTTTTCTCAGTGATAGTTTACCCTGTCTTTCAGAATGGGTTCCAGTAATTTACCCATGACTAGGGTTAGACTGAATGGCCTGTAATTATTCAGCATATCTTTCATTCCCTTTTTAAACAAAGGTACAACATGAGCAGTCCCCCATTCACCCGGCACCAGACCTCTTTCACCTTTCCAGAATTGGTCCTCTTTTTCCTCCCTGAATTCTTTTAACAGTCTGGGCGTACATTGCATCTGGCTCCTGTGATGTATCCACTTTCAAGGAAGCTAATCGCATTATTACTTTCTCTCTCCCAATGTTTAACACATCCAATACTTCACACTCTTCCTCCTCCTCAACTATAATATCTGCATTGCCACCCCACTTTGGTGAAGACAGACGCAAAGTATTCATTAAGAACCATACCAACGTCTTCCGCCTCTACACACAGGTTAACTTTTTAGTCTTTTATGGACCCGTCTCTTTCCTTAGTTATCCTCTTCCTCTTGACGTATGGACAAAACATCTATGGCTTCTCCTTGATCTTGCTTGCCAATGTTCTTGGCAATAAGTAGTTGATGCCAAAACATTGAATGTATTCAAGAGGCGGTTGGATATAGCACTTGGGGCGAATGGGATCAAAGGTTATGGGGAGAAAGCAGGATTAGGCTATTGAGTTGGATGATCAGCCCATGATCGTAATGAATGGTGGAGCAGGCTCGATGGGCCAAATGGCCTCTTCCTGCTCCTATCTTCTATATTTCTATGTTTCTTTCATATCCTCTCTTTGCATTCCTAATTTCCTTTATGATTTCACCTTTCCTCTCTCTCTTTCTCCTCCTCTTGGCTTTCTGTAGTATTGAGTTCTGAGTGTCTGACACACAAGCGTTCTTTTCTGCCTTATCTGACCCCGTGAGTTCCCTGAAATCCATGGAACTCCAGATCTGGCCATCTCATCTTTCTTTTTTTGGGAACACTGTTTTACTCTGAAGCCCTTGAATTGCCCCTTTGAATGCCCCCCATTGCTGTGATGTAATCTTATTAGAGAATGGAAATGTAAAATACCTTACTCAGTAGAAAACAGAGTGGCCGTCTGTGCCATGTTCATCTTCATAAGGATAAACCATGGGTGAAGAATCTTCCTGTGCAGTTAATCCACCGTCTCCATCCTGTTTTACAACAATTGCAAGGTGTCATTATCAACTTGTCTTCTTTATGTTTCATTCCCAGTGACATTTCACGTTACGAATAATATCTGTTCAGTAGACTGGAATGAGAGCAATCACCTCCTTTAATGGACATTTCTTCTGATGTAAGATTATTCAGACCCAGAACAATTTTAATAATTATCAATAACAGCCAGAAGTCATTGCCTTCAAACCTTGGCACCTTTCTCTACCCCTTCTCTGCACAGCTCTCCAAGTCCTGCTGAGCAAGGAGACAGAATTGATTATTCCCATGCATGCTGAACATTCTTTAATCGTTCATGGTGTGATTGACACTCCAGGCATGGAAGACTGAATCACTGGACAAGCCTTTTCTGATCCTGCACTGGCTCAATGGCAGCATGTCAACCTCTGAGCCTGAAGGTCTTGTGTTCAAATCCCACTCCGATATTCAACCACATGATTGGGTTGATAACCTGGTGCGTTACTGAGGGAGTGCTGCATGGTCTGACATTAGTGTACCTTTCAGAGTGTTATTTTAATTCATGCTCACAGCCTCAGGTGATGTCATTGTGGGGAGGAGAAAAAACTATGGGCAGGTCAGGTGACAGGGATTTCATTTCCAGTCTCAGTTTGGAGCTGCAGGTTTGAGTTTTTAGTTTTGGAAGGGACAGCACGCAAAAAAGAAGTGTTTTCCCTCTCTCCCTGTTGTTTTGAAAATTCTGTTGGTTTCCTGAAGGTTGAAAACCTGCTGTTGTTGGGGGTTGGAGCAGAGTCTCTCTGGTGTTTTGGAAGCTGTCTTGTCTTCAAACTGTTCTGAGGTTCGAGAGCATTTGACTGCAGAATTCAACTAACGGCCTCAATCCCAGTGTCACGTGAGCAGGCGACTTTGCTGGATTGAACCTGTTTAAAGGGTTGTTTATGGAGGTTGGTTTGATTGGAACATTGCAGAGATATTTGTTAAGGGTTATACATTATCATGATTGTTTGTTTCTTGTTTGTAATTGATAAAAGTTCTTGCTAATTTTCTTTCCATACATGTTAACTATATTCTTAAATAAACTTTGTTTTGATAAAAGCTCCCGAGTGGGTCATTTGAGTCATACCTGAAGCGAAACATCTCACAGGATCAAAGCAAAATACTGCGGATGCTGGAATCTGAAACCAAAAGAGAAAATGCTGGAAAATCTCAGCAGGTCTGGCAGCATCTGTAAGGAGAGAAAAGAACTGACGTTTCGAGTCCAGATTGACCCTTGTCAAAGCTCAGGGGAAATGTGATTAAGTCTGAGTTAGCATATAGAGAGGAGAATTTCCAATGGAGTTAAAGTGTGTGGAGAGTGGAAGAGCTTTGACAAAGGGTCTTCTGGACTCGAAATGTCAGCTCTTTTCTTTCCTTACAGATGCTGCCAGACCTGCTGAGATTTTCCAGCGTTTTCTCTTTTGGTGAAACATCTCACGCTTATCCTAGCCAAATTCAAGAGGCAAAACTTACGATTCGGGCGGGCTTCATAAAACGCTTTGGAGTTTCTGACCTGAACCATAACAATGGTCATAGTTGTTGTCTTTTGGATGTGACATTAAACCGAGTAATGTCTGCCACCCCACATGGATTTAAAAGATCCCACAGTGCAAGCCCTCAATGAACTTCATTCAGACCAATTGGTCAGTATCTCATGGGACCTTACCATGTGCAAATTGGTAGCCACACTTTTCCTACATTACAACAGGGAATGCACTGACAAAGTTCAGGGCACAGCGTCCGATGGTGGGGTGAAGGAGGCAGAGGTGGAGGATTGCAGAGTTAATAGATGGTTGTGGGGCTGAAGGAGAGTGCAGACAGAGAGAGGGGGTGAAACCACGGAGGGACAAATTCATTTATTTATTAGTGTCATAAGTAGGCTTACATTAACACTGCAATGAAGTTACTGTGAAAATCCCCCAGTCACCACACTCCGGTGCCTGTTCGGGTTCACTGAGGGAGAAAACACAAGGATGAGAATTTGAAAGTTGACCGGAAGCCAGTGTCGGTCCGTGAGTGGATGGATGATGGGGAAATGTGATTAGGTCTGAGTTGGCATACGGACAAGAGAATTTTCAATGGAGTTAAAGTGCATGGAGAGTGGAAGATTCACTGGCTCAGATAACATTCGAATAGCCGAGTCTGTAGGCATAGATGAGGCTTTGAGGGAATGAAACAGGGCAGAGATGGACATAGAAACATGGAAGATAGGAGCGAGAGGAAGCCATTCGGCCCTTCGAGCTATTCATCACGATCATGGCTGATCGTCCAACTCAATAGCCTAATCCTGCTTTCTCCCCATAACCTTTGATCCCTTTCGCCCCAAGTGCTATATCCAGCCACCTCTTGGATACATTCAATGTTTTGGCATCAACTACTTCCTGTGGTAATGAATTCCACAGGCTCACCACTCTTTGGGTGAAGAAATGTCTCCTCATCTCCGTCCTAAATGGTCTACCCTGAATCCTCAGACTGTGATCCCTGGTTCTGGACTCCCCCACCATCGGGAACATCCTCCCTGCATCTACCCTGTCGAGTCCTGTTAGAATTTTATAAGTTTATAAGTTTTATAAGGTTCCCCCTCATTCATCTAAACTCCAGCGAAAACAATCCTAACCCAGTCAATCTCTCCTCATACATCAGTCCCGCCATCCCCGGAATCAGCCTGGTAAACCTTCGCTGCACTCCCTCGAGAGCAAGAACATCCTTCCTCAGAAAAGCATTGTCTGAGAAAAGACAATGTTCTGGAATTGGAATGAAGTGTTGTTGCTGGACAGGACATGCGGTTCAGAAGCTTGGTGCAGGGTCAAATAGGATGCCTAGTTTGAGAACAATCTGGTTAAAGCTTAAACGTTAGCTAGGCAGGGGAATAGGATTTGTCACACAAGAAGAGAATTGGTGACAGGAATGGAATCTGCTGACATTGTCCGTGATGTTTCACTGACGAACCTAACCAGATCAGTAGCTTGTGGCTCCACGTCCCTCCCCAGACACTTGGGTACATAATTTGGGCTCTCACTCCAGTGCAGCATTGAGGAGGTGCTCTCTGCAATGCCATCTTTTGAGTGAGATGTTAAACTGAGGGCCTGTCTGCCCTCCCAAGTGGATGTGAAGGATTCCATGGCCATTATTTCAGGGAAGAGAAAGAGGGTTCTTCCCTGGTTCTCCCTGTGTACTCATGCAACAATCAGATTGACTGGTCATTGTTATCTGGAAGGAAACAGGCAGCAGATACCTGGGAACACTGGAGGTTCCCTTTCCAAGTCACTCACCATCCTGATTGGAAATATATTGCCGTTCCTTCACTGTCACTGGGTCAAAATCCTCCCTAACAGCACTGTGGGTGCACCTACACCACATGGACTGCAGCGGGTTCAAGAAGGCAGCTCACCACCACCATCTCAAGGGGCAATTAGGGATGGGCAATGAATGCTGGGTCCAGCCAGTGACACCCACATCCTGCAAATGAATTGTAAATTCAAGACATGAGCAAGGGAAAGCCGGGGGACTTGTTCACATGCCCACTGCTGTGTGGTCATACTTGCTCTTCACCGGCTGTGTGTGTGCCAGGGTGGAGCTGGCTAGCTACACACACACACACTTCACCATCCTGACCACATACGAGGCATGAGAAAGTCCAGCTCGAGACTGACGGGCAATGGGGTCGCTTTCCACTTCTCAGCGTATTAAACCATGAAATTATTCCGAATTGTCCCTCAATGATTTTCACCCTCACTCGCCGCACCCCCCATTATCAATATGCTGATCTGCTGAAATAGAAATAGCAATGGTTGGGAGAGAGGCAGGAGACTTTGTGATCCCTCAGCAATCTCCTGCAGCCGTACAAGGAGAGAAAGGGGCAGTGTCGATAAAAGCTGTTCCAATCTGACACTCACTGTGCCATCTATAGATGGATGTGATTAATAGCTGGGTAACCTGCAACTCCTACCTCATGGAGCTGTTAACAATGCTGAGATCGGAAAAGCAGCCAGCGTAATCAAGGACCCCACGCACCCCGGACATTCTCTCTTCAAAACCTTCTTCTGTCGGGAAAAAGATACAAAAGTCAGAGGTCACGTACCGACCGACTCAAGGACACCTTCTTCCCTGCTGCTGTCAGACTTTTGAATGGACTTGCCTTGCATTAAGCTGATCTTTCTCCACACCCTAGCTATGACTGTAACACTACATTCTGCACCCTCTCCTTTCCTTCTCTATGAACGGTATGCTTTGTCTGTAATAGTGCGCAACAAACAATACTTTTCACTGCATACCTACACATGTGACAATAATAAATCAGATCAAATGTAACGAGGGTGGCAGGAGGTTGGCGTGGAGTACAAACAGGGGTAGGGAACATTTCGACCAAATGCCAATAACACACAAACATGCCCATCCTCAATGGAAATATACTCAAGAGACCAGTTTAAAAACTAAACATTCCAAAACCTCGCTTCTGTTCTGTTTGGAGACTGGGTTGGGCTGATAAGTGGAGGAATCTTACAAAAGCTACATGTGCAGGAAATTTAAAAAAAGACCTCTTTCCGATTAGATCTTCTGACTGGTTGATTTATGTTTGAGTGAGTTGTGAGCGAGGGAATTCCATTTTACAGGTGAGACCAGTAAGTTGCAGTTTGCGCACACTGATCTGACTTAACTGATCTGACTTAGCCAAACTGCTGGAGGTCAAAGATACACAAAGGCTGGGTTCCTCCTGGTCCAACACCCTGCAACCACACTGCAGTTTATTTATATATATATATTCCATCGGCAGGGAGAAAATGGACAAACACTTTGCCTTTAAGTGCCTGCCTCCTGCTACAGATGAGCTGCAGAGAGCTCGTCTGTGCCTTGTCACTGGGCAGTGGAGGTGAGATCTGCTCTCCTCGCTGAAAGGAGGGGTTTTTTTTTGACTGCAGTGCGTGTGCACCGAGTTTCTTGTCCCTCTCCCCCTCCCGCATTGCATCATGACTTCCTGTCCTCCCCTTCACCACACCCTGCTTCAGCGAAGCGCCCAAGAAACAAAGCCACCGGAGGGAAAAAAAATCTTTATCGGAGAAGTCAGGGCAGCTCTGGCTTAGCAGCTGAGCAGACAGTGCGCATCCGCTGGACAAGTGTGTGTGAGAGAGAGATACACCCTCTCACACACGCACACACACTTGTCCAGTGTCAGAGATTGGCAATGTTGAAAATCACCTTGTGATCTGCTCTTCAGAGACAGAGGTGAAGGAATACTTGATGCGTGTCCCAAACATTTATTTTCATTGGAATGCATCAGTTCAGTCTCTGTCACACACACAAATACACAAGTTCACACTCAGACACAGATACACCCATAGATACACACACACACACATTCACAGAGAAATTGTCACACTCAGACACATCCGCAAACACTCAGTCACATAAATATATACACACACTCAAACACACACACTAATGCAGGGACAGTAAAACAGACAGAAAAGGCTGAGTTAAAGTGAGAGCAGAAACCTTTACCTTTATCTATATCTACCTATATCTATTACTACCCTGTATCTAACCTAATCGATTCATTGGAATGTTATAGTACCTTAATGTTAATGTCCGCGACACTTTACATCTCTCTCTCTCGACGTGGATCTATTCTGTACACACACACACATTTACACATAGAGACACAGAGAGAGAGACACACACACACATACAGACACACACACACATATTCACCCACACACATCCCCCTCCGCCCAGACTGCAGTCTTTCCTCTGACCTGCCGGCTGTTTGCCCGGTTTTAAGCAGTGGATATCACATTGGGATGGAAGTGCCCCCTCCCCACCCCCATCCTCCACCCCCCCCCCCCCCCCCCCGCATCCTCCCCCACAGCCCCTTCCCTTCACTGAAGGGGACACTGGGGTGGGCCACTGAAATCTGTGTGTGCTGGAGGACAGCAGAGGTTCAGGCTGGAGCTGGGGTCAGGTGGGATGCTCGCCTGCTTTTCCACCCTCTTCCCTGTCTGTTCCTATCCCATCCCCAAACCGCCCCCCGCCCGCCCCCTCTCCTCCACTTCCTTTTATCACTAATATCAGGTGTCCCTCTCACACTGCCCCGAAGCTTTGTTAACTCAGGAGCCGAGATTACAAGCAGGCTGCTCTGTTATCTAGAAACACAGTGAGGTTCTGACAGTCACTTTCCGCTGTCGACTCTCACACAGGGAGACATCCCTGCTGCTTGGGCGGAAGAGATTCTGTTGAAAGCATTCAGATACAAGGCCGGCTCCCTGTTTCAAAGCAGGGATAGAATTCAACCCTCTCTACATTATCAGCATTCCAAAGATAATCAATAAATCAATATCAGCAACATTAACCCATTCCTTCACTGGCTCTTTCCAACACAGCCTAGCCTGTGATATGAGGGGGTCTCTGATAGGGGGTGGTTACCCCCTCCCCAGGGTCCCGGGGAGGGGGGGGGGGTTCACTGCTTACCTTGCCCCAGGAGGGTGCGGGTCAGTGAGGCTACGTCTCCTCCGGCCAGGTCAGTGGGGTGCTCAATATTACACCCCCCACCCCCTCTCTCTCTCTCTCAGTCTCTGCCCCTCCTTTATGAAGCACAGCTTGGTTAGATAGGGAGGGAAGAGGGAGGGGGGGAGATGCTTGGCTGGACACTGGGATCCTTTGGCAAGTGCCCAAAGCATAAGGAGGAGGGGGAGGGGAGGGGGAGGGAGAGGGGGAGGGGGAGGGGAGGGAGAGGGGGAGATGGAGAGGGGGAGATGGCGAGGGGGAGGGGAAGGGGGAGAGGGGGAGGGAGATGGGGAAGGGAGAGGGGGAGGGGGAGATGGGGAAGGGGAGGGGGATGGGGAAGGGAGAGGTGGAGGGAGATAGGGAAGGGGGAGGGGAGAGAGAGAGGGTCCCTCCTCCTTCAGTTGAACAGATCAATGAGGAGTAGGGGAGGAGATTCTTGCCCCGTTAGCGAATCTGCAGCCCTTATATAAAGGGGGAGCCGGCGAGCCGGAGTCTTCACTGTGCAGATCTCCCACACAGTCCGGGGCAAGATGAGTTACCTCCTGGAGACACTGAGTAATCCTTCCTCCTACAGGAGGGTGGATAGCAGGAGCTACAGCAGCCGGGCGAGTGCTTCTCCCTCCAGTGGTTTCCGCTCCCAGTCCTGGTCCCGGGCAAGCCCTGGTGGAACCATGCCTTCTTCCTCCTCCTGCTCCTCTTACCGCCGCATTGCCAGTGTGCAGGCACCCCGGGCGTACAGCTCCTCCGACAGCCTGGACTTCAGCCAGTCCAGCGCACTGAACGGAGATTACAAAGTGGTCCGCAGCAACGAGAAGGAGCTTCTGCAGGGGCTGAATGATCGCTTCGCCGGCTACATCGACAAGGTGCACTACCTGGAGCAGCACAACAAGGAGCTGGAAGCTGAGATCCAGGCACACCGACAGAAACAGGTGAGCCACGGGCAGCTGGGCGACGTTTACGACCAGGAGCTGCGGGAACTCAGGTCCCTGATCGAGCAAGTCAACCACGAGAAAGCCCAGATCCAGCTGGACTCTGAACATCTGGATGAAGACATCCAGAGGCTGAAGGAGCGCTTCGAGGAAGAGGCAAGGCTCAGGGACGACACCGAAGCCAACATCCGAGCCCTGAAGAAGGAGATGGAGGACGGGGCGCTGCTGAAGGTGGAGATGGAGAAGAAGGCTCAGTCCCTACAGGACGAGGTGGCTTTCCTCCGCAACAACCACGAGGAGGAGGTGGCCGACCTCTTCGCCCAGATCCAAGCCTCCCAGGTCACCGTGGAGAGGAAAGACTTCCTCAAGACCGACCTGAGCTCGGCGCTGAAGGAGATCCGCTCGCAGCTGGAGGGCCACTCGGCCAAGAACCTGCAGCAGACCGAGGAGTGGTTCAAGTGCCGCTACGCCAAGCTCAACGAGGCGGCCGAGATGAACAAGGACGCCATCCGCTCGGCCAGGGACGAGATTAACGAGTACCCGCCGCCAGCTGCAGTCCAAGAGCATCGAGCTGGAGTCAGTCCGAGCTGGAGTCAGTCAGGGGAACCAAGGAGTCCCCTGGAGAGGCAACTCAATGACATTGAGGATAGGCACAACGCGGATGTCTCCAACTACCAGGTAAGAGGGAGTGGGAGCCTTACCCTGCTAGTTCAGAGTGAGGAATCCAATCCACATGGCACCCTGATAGTGTGTGACATTGTGTAAAGCTGTAGGTGTGTGTCCCTGTTAATCCCCCCTTCCCCTCCTCTCTCTCGTATGTGTCCCGGTTAATCCCCCCTTTCCCCCTCTCTCTCGTGTGTCCCTGTTAATCCCCCCTTTCCCCCTCTCTCTCGTGTGTCCCTGTTAATCCCCCCTTTCCCCCTCTCTCTCGTGTGTCCCTGTTAATCCCCCCTTTCCCCCTCTCTCTCGTGTGTCCCTGTTAATCCCCCCTTTCCCCCTCTCTCTCGTGTGTCCCTGTTAATCCCCCCTTCCCCCCTCTCTCTCGTGTGTCCCTGTTAATACCCCCTTCCCCCCTCTCTCGTGTGGCCCTGTTAATCCCACCTTCCCCCCTCTCTCGTGTGTCCCTGTTAATCCCCTCTTCCCCCCTCTCTCGTGTGTCCCTGTTAATCCCCCCTTCCCTCCCCTCTCGTGTGTGTCCCTGTTAATCCCCCCTTCCCCCCTCTCTCGTGTGTGGCCCTGTTAATCCCCCCCTTCCCCTCCTCTCTCGTGCGTGTCCCTGTTAACCCCCCCCCCCTTCCCTCCTCTCTTGTCTGTGTCCATGTTAACCCCCCTTCCCCTCCTCTCTCTCGTGTGTCCCTGTTAACCCCTCTTCCCCTCCTCTCTGGTGTGTGTCCCTGCTAATCCCCCCTCCCCCCCCCCCCCCCCTCTCTTTCTCCAGCTCACTCCTTTAGTCCTCCTGCTCTGTCTCAACCCCTCCCTCTCTCTCAGGAGGAGCTGGAAGGCAGAAATCCGCAGTGTCTCCCACCTCCTCCTCCTCCTCCTCCCGCATTCCGCCTTGTAATCGTCCCAACTTCCCAACACTGGGACTACCAGTGAAGTTTCTGGATAGATCCCTCCAGGGGGCGAGCACTCGGCTGGGATGGTTCTCCAGGCTGCAATCTCCCCCAGCCCACCCCACGCAATCAGCCTTCTCCTCTTGCCCTCTGGAAGGGGCAGATAGCCCCTGGGAAATAGCTCCCATCTCCTCTGAAGGCGCCAGGAATCTGGATTCTCAGTGCTTTGTCTTTCTTTTCAAACCTTCCAGGAGACAGTGCAGCAGCTGGAGAATGAGCTCCGCAATACAAAGTGGGAAATGGCCCGCCACCTGAGGGAATACCAGGACCTGCTGAAATGTGAAGATGGCTCTGGATATCGAGATTGCAGCTTACAGGTACAGGGAGTTCACACTGGCGCAGTGAAAGGCGGGGCTGGGGGGAGGGGGCGGGCATTGGGAACAAAAGGAGAGTCATTTAATGAGATGCAGGACGGAGTCTTGCAGTGCCTGGGTACCTATTCCTCTTCGATACATCAAGTAATGACAGGGAACCTCCCAGTGTGTGTGTGTGTGTGTGTGTGTGTGTGTGTGGTGGGGGGAGGGGGCGGGGGTGCACCTGGTTGGTTTTATCATCAGCAAGATAGTCTATAAATATTAAAAAAGACCAGCTCTGCCACAGAGGGAATGCAGATAAGGGTAAAGGGTACAGCAAAAGAACTACATTCATATCAACTC